>NC_072733.1:35029813-35329813 GCF_026930045.1 Uloborus diversus | reverse complement strand
CGTATTGGGGGCGGGGGGATGCGTCACAATCTACTTGTTACTTATCATTTGTACCAGATATAATTTTTAAAGTGGTCAAACTTATGTCTTATGAGTACTAAAAAGACCTAAAAGGCACTTTCAAGTCGAGTACTTGATGAAAGTTCACTGCACCACGTTTTCACCACATGCTGTCGTTTCAGGTAATTCAAACGGATAGTTTGAAAACTAACAGAACACATAATAGCATTTCTTATCTCAAATAAAAAAAATAACTCACTACAGATTGAAGACAAACTACATCACGAGACAGAAATTAGCAATGAAAATTGCCTGCACGTATTTGATAGCTGTCAGAACGTGAATATGGAACTGTGCGGCAAAAATAGCAATTCCGAACGCAAAAATAGATCCCAATAAATTTGTGTAAGGATAAAAACTTTAAGGATAAAAGATTTTTAGAAATTTTTTTTTTTAGACATTAAAGTTGAAAAATACTGATAGAAAGAAGGGAATAAAAGTTAAATCTAATTCTTCCAAATCTGGATAGATTTGCGACACGTATAAGGTTCGACACGTATTTTAATTGAATTTGTGATCATTTCTAAAAAAATGTTGCCTGAATAAAGAGCAAATAAGTCATTAGAATTCTAAAAAAAACGAGCAATGAGTTCTGGTTTAGTTTACTCTTGTATTATTTTTTACTTTCCTAAATTACTTTTACAATCCTTGTTTTGGGTAGTCTCGAAACAGCTGTTTGCTGAGTTTTTAACTTTTTTAAATGCTCTTAATTGTACTGTTTTACATGTTATCTTATTTCACTCAACTGTTACGTTTGCATTAATTTGCATTGGCAGGGTAAACTTATAAAAATCAAAGTGATTTGTCAGTGTTTCTATTCTACGTCGTTTTCAATAATACGTCATTTCATGTTATCCTGTTGATGGACGATGCTTTATCTTTTCAGGTATTCTTGAGGGTTTAAATAAATGAAAAGTGTGCAGAAACCCCGTAAATAGCTCAGTTGACCAATGCATATTATCTCAAAGGGTCTAACACTTTTTTATCCCACTAAGATATTCAAAAAATCACCCATCTTTAAACTTACTTCGCGATTAAAGCGAACCACTTAAATCGCCAAGATGATTAATCAAGCCGGGTGAAATTCAACAAAAATGAAAAGAAAAACTATTGACAGTTCTTCCTCAATTTTGGCCACTACTTCTTTGTCCAATTATACTTAACTACAAATTATTTAATATAAGGTAAACAGGCCTCTTCTCCCCCAATCTGCTCAAACGTGCTTTTAAAAGTTTTATCACCGTGAAACTATCTATCAGGTTAATTGATAAATGGTATGCACTTCCTGCCAAATAACTTCCTTGATACACGCCGTTCAAAAGTAAAAGTTCATGAAGGACCTTGACTGCCTTAATATTGGAATTTTTTTCCAAACAACTATGACTTAACTTCTTTGCCAAATCAATAGTTGGAATTCAGGATGCTATTTAGTTTTCATATAAACGATCAGGTTACACTTTGACCTGCGCATTTACGCTTTTCCCTGTGATCAAAGAATGTCGAATATTATCGTTCAATACAATTTTCCTCGATGGTAAAAAAAAATCGATAACTACTTTCCTTCAATATAGTAGTAATCTATACTTAAATTTTGTTTGAAAGACGCAATGTTTCTAAGACTTTCTATGAATACTAACAGAAAAAATCGTTTGTTGAAAATTTAAACTTTATAGTGCAAGTTCAATAAATAAATAAACAAAAAAGTAAAGAAGAAAGAGAAATAAAACCATGATGGGGTAAATAAAATACCAAAATGAAATTAATAAAAGTAAGGTTTAAAGGTCTCAAATAGATTATTTATTTATTTATTTTATTATTATTATTTTTTTTTTAATTAAGCAAAAATTTTTTTTTTTCGTTTGGCTTCGTTTCTAATTTTATGCTTATATTAAAATTGAGGGTTATAATTGAAATTATTTTAAAAATCTTAAAAGCTTATAACTTTCGAATCTTATTTATTTTCTTGATTAATTAGTATTTTACGCATCGCACTTCACTTTATTATTTCTTTAAAATATCATTAACAACTAACACAGTTTAATGAGTTTATCACTGCTGCATCTCGAGCGACTGTCAGCAACAGGGAGAATAGAGTTAGTTAGCTCGACATTTTCGTGGTGGAGGTGTACACTTTTTTAAACGAAAATTGCAAAATCGAAATGCAACTGCGATCGGACTCACGTCGTATCTCTATAAATGGGGAACACCAGATACCTCTTACAGGGGAAAAAATACCATTGAACTCCAATTTTCACTGTAGAGTTGGTACTCTATCTTGAGGAAGCATTAGCCTTTGTTCTGAAATTGATTACTGCCGTGGGGAGGTAAAAGGCAGCAACTGCACATTTTCCTATTGTTAGTATTGAATCCAAAATGCATTTCTTCAAATATCTCGGAAACTCGACATCATAAAAGCAATTTTTCCTTTTGAGCTCAGTTGCAGATACGACTTTCGGGCTCAAGATGGCAAAATTGGCAGTACTTGTAACATCCTTTTATTCATTCGTAAAATGAAATCAGCTGGAAAATGCTGTGTTTGTCCGCTGGTTGGGGGTGTTCTTTAACTGGATTGGTGTACTTTTTAAAATTTCATCCCCCAAAACCTGACGCAGAACAGTAAACGTTCTAAAATTTAAAAAAAAAAGGAATGCATGCAAAAATTAAAATGTTTGTACTATTATTTGCCAGATGTTTCAGTTTCTACCGATGTTAAGAAGTTTTGAGAATGAAATTGCCCCAAAGTATTCATTCACTGGTTGGTCTACCTTTCTTCTTTTTTTAATTTTTTTTATTTGTGTTGTTGGTTTATTTGTGCATACTCTCCGTATCCTCCAATTATGGGCACAGTAAATGAAGTGTATTTAACTTCACCACTCGGAAATTATTTTACTATGACCATTATAATGCGAGTTTACTACTCAATGAAAACCTAAATCCTTCATCCAAAAGTACTCAATACTCACATTTTAGACATCAAAGAAACAGCGCAAGTTGTGCGAATGGGAAGATTATTTTTGTTTCTTTCAAAAGAAAATACATGGGTGAGAAAATTTTCTGGGAAACAGTTTTGCTTTCACGAACTATAAAATAAATGTTAATTCGCAAATTAAAGATTTGAATATTTTTCACTTTCGTCTGAAAAGTGACCTTTTGCGCATTCGTCTTAATCGCCTTCCACCAATTGCCTGCATACCAAATTTTTTCTCTGATGTCAAAGACGACAAATACAGAATCAGATGAGAACTACAGTTCGCCTCTCCTGACCTAACAAGACGGAAATAAACTTTTAAACATCATTTCTCAAGAAAATTTTTTTGTCGCTTGTTTGATGTTGAAAAAGGAAAGTTCGTCAAGTAATCTCGTGTTTCATTTTCTCATAAATAACGCTTTTATCAAAGTTAAAAGTAGCGAGGCACCAAATTGGTCGCTTAATCGGCCGATTAATATGCTCTGGCCGATTAAAGATCATAATGATTATTTTTAATGCTACTCATCATAATGATATTTTTAATGCAAAGTGGCCGATTATGGCCGATTAATCGATACTGCCGATTAATCGATGCATCTCTAGTTAAAAGCCGCATTTTAGTAAATTTAAAAAATAATTAAAAAAAATAAAAAAACTCAAAAAATGGTCAACGAAGTTTATGAACACTTGTAAATTTCAAACATAACGTTATTCGATAAAAAGTTCGTCTAAGTTAATGTATGCCCCAATTATGAATGTAATGTTTTGAAACTGGTTTAAATAATTCTATTCCTCGAATTTCTGAAATAGTTTTGTAAAGTATCTCTATTAAAACGCTGGCTTTTCTATATTAATTTAAAGATAGCACATAAAGATTGGTAAAACACCCTTATAAGAATTAAATAAATGCACATTGCCCTTAGAATAATCTTTCTTTGCTCTAACGTCAAATAATTAGGAGGAGTTCTTTTCAGTTCTGTAGCTGATCCCTGGAAACACATTATTGCTTTATGCAGAGTTATAACTTCTAGGTTTAAAAATGCTGTACGTTTCCACTAGATAAAATGCGAGGAGTCAAAGCAATCAAAGGTGCAAAAGGTCGAAATGCAAGGACTACATATATTTTAACTCTCAGAAATGTGTTTTGGACCTTTATCTTATTGAGGACAAAAATTGCTTTCATAGTTTGTGCAGCAAATTGAATTCCTGTTACTAAATAAATTTCCTCGTTACGTTGTTGTTTATTCGCTACATATCATGTATGTTTATGTTATATAGCAAAAAGAAAATTTTGCAGCTGCAGAGATACTTGTTTTGTTTTCATTATTCAAAATTCATGTAGATAAAAGTTTCACATTATATTTTCAACTTTATTCCACAAAAAGTTAAAATAATTTAAAAGCTTAATTTTTCCATGTATTTTGAATAAATCCAAATTAAGCATTTGAGTTCATGTGCAAAATAAAATCTTCAAAAAAAAAAAAAAAAAGGGAGAAAAAAAAAACGAAAACTTTGACTGAGCAAAAGCGAATAATCAATACTATGTCAATTTTTATTTCATAAGCGGTGCTTCCTTCTGCTAGTATGACATCATTGCTGGCCCTCTATTAAGTGATTAAATGTTTTATTTTTGATCTTTTCTTTCCGATTTTGATAGAGTAATCTGTGCTTTTAAATTCAGTTCCAGTTTTTGAAAGAAAACCTGATTGTGAAACTGTGTAAACATTCTCGCGTTTTTTATTTTCTTTCGAACGTGGCGAAATATGATATAAACGAAAAGCATGCGCTGTTGCTTGCCATTTTTCGAGTTCAATTAGCTGAGTTTTCATGATGCATGCATGCCACATCGCATGTGTTAGATACACCTTCACGTCATGTTGTAGATGGAAGTCAAAAGAAAAACGCAAAAGTGTAGGCATAGCATCATGTCGCTTTCTATGTGTTACAAAAATCTTTAAATTAGTGTAACAGTCAAAATATTATTACTAACAAAAAATTTCATTAATAACGAAATGTTATCCTCGAAGAAAATATTTCTTTTAGTTTTAAACTACTATTAACGATGAGTGGGTTAAAGCCATCCAATGCCCTATACCAGAGGTGCCCAACCTACGGTCCGAGGGTCACATCAGACCTGCGAAGCTGCTCCGTGTGACCCATTTAATTGTTCAGTGTTTCCATCAAAAAGCAAGATCAGTGACAATGTCACAAATTTGGAGCCAAATATTCAGTAATTAGTCCTGAAACACATGCATTTAATAGAATAAGCTACAAGTAATTTATAACAAAAACTATTGGTTTGTAATTTTCTTTCCTTTCCTATATTTTCGATGTTAAGAGAAAAGAAGGAACTATTTTGAAATTTAAATGTGTTCTAGCCCGCGAGTATGATTTTAATATGAGGTGCGGCCCTCGGGCAGAAAAAGGTTGGGCACCACTGCCCCTATACATTATTTCGATTGAATGATCTTGAATGCAATTTCTCATTTCTTCTGTTAGACTGTCAATGAAAAGTATGGATAATTTTGCTTGCTTACATTTGAAAGAAAAAAAATAAGGGGAGGGGGGAGGTATAGTAACTGAAATTCTTCTTCAATTCACCAATTTTCTGGTGCGCTAGAATTCAAACCTTTTTTCTTCGTGTTTATTATTTACTCTTTTTCTCATTATTATTTTCTTAAAACAATTTCATGCATCCTGTCACCTTCTTTAACAATCCATTACTTCTATTTCCAAAAGTGCAATCAATTTTATTTCATGTTCTTCACGTCCTAGCTAGTCTTGTTGATTTATTTATGAGTGATGTTAGGCGAACGTGAAAAATTTCATTTCCCGTAGGTTGGTAACTCCCTCGGGGCAGAAAAGATTTTGTCGCCAAATCATTGCAGATAGCAACCTTGCTTTAAATTCCAGTGCAAAATTATTTATGCGTTTCCTTTAAAAATAAATTAAACATTCATTTTCAAATTATTGATGCGCTTGAATCCTTGAATTTAACTAAAAAGAATGTGAAGGATTTTTTTCCCCATTAGATGTATAAAGCTTTTCGGTAAAGAACTCGTAAATTTTTGCTTCTCATTTCGCTCTGTAGAAGTTATGCTCAGTTTTTGCGGATTAAATCCTTGAAATGTAAATCCTTGAAGTTAGAATTAAAAGAATGGTAATGAACTTTTTACCAATGAATGAGTAGAGTTTTCAAAAAAGTATTCTTAACTTTTTGTTTCTTATTTTGCTCGGTTGAAGTTATCCCGAGCTTTTACTCGTTGAAGTCAACGAACTTTTGCAGATTAATTTCCATGAGTAAAGTCACGTAAGGTTGGAACACTTTTGCTGATTTCATGGTAACATCTTTAAAAGCCAACCCTTCGAGCAACTTATAATCAAAATTCATATTTCGATTAAATTTCTAACTACACATAATCATTTCGACGCACAATGAACTATTCATACGCTACACAATGACCATCTGAATGTAAAATTAAAATAATTGCAAAACCATTTTCACAATTACCTACATACCTTCTGTTTTACATTTTCAAAATTCAGGCTTGGAATTTCGAAAGAAGACTAAAAGGAATCTTAAGCGAAATCAAACTCGCTTTGAAAACAAAACTGGTAACACTCCGCGAAACATAATTTACATAAAATCACATTTCCATTTCCTTTTGAGATGAACTTTATTGTAATCTTTTTAATTATTTCGATTAAGAAAGATTCATTGTTTTTTTTTCTTTTTGGAGTCCATCAAGGTTTAACGTAATTGTATTCTTATGCAAGTTAATGTGAATAAAAAGAAAAGTTGAATTTGTTTGGTTGATAATGGTGCAGCCATCAGTATACCGCTTTTCCATTGTATATATCATTGTGCAGACTATGTATGTCGTTTCTTATGGTATTCAACCCTAGTGCAAATTGTCATTATCTGTACTTCTTATTATTGTCTACCGTTGCTTTTAAGAAATTTAAAACATGATTTAACATTCAGAAAACGAGCGTTTGTCATTATTCTTTGTTAAAATACTAGTTTACACAACATGAGATTGCTTCAAAATATAAAGAAAGCGTAAGTGCAGTCAATAAAATTAAGAAGTTTAAAAATATGACTGCTTAGATTTTTATTCTTGAGAATGACCACTGCTGCCGAAAGCATACAACAAGTGTCAGAGACGATTCATTTTTTAGCAGAAATATCAAATAAATATTAGTAAGACTAGTTTTTTTTTTTTTTTGTAAAGTTTACAAAAGACTTTCACGATGTTGCTGTTAGTGCACACGACTAAGCATTTTAGCGTAGACTCTTAGTGATTGAACGAATTTCCCTTCGCTCGCATTAATTTACATAATGGTGTACTTATAACAGATTGATTTTTTTAATAATAAAATAAACGCAAAAGGTTTATGATGTTATGTTCACGGGTTGATTTTTGTAGTCTACATTAATGGCAAGTGTGTATATTTGAAAAATGTTCATCTAAATTGTGAAATTTTAATGATTTCCGACTATTGATTACATCGTTTTTACCACATTACGCATCAGTTATGAAAATAAGCTTTGTACAAGTACTGTGGCAAGAAAGGGCATTCAGATTTTAAACCAATAGTTATTATGCTTTTTCATCATCGATAATAATATTCAAATATTTAAATCATCTTTAATTCGATTGATACAGCTTTCAAATGACACAGTGAAGGCGAAACACGTAATGCGTAACATTTTTACATGAAAGAAAAGTTTCAGATTAATATTTATGTTAATTTAAATACTGATTAATAATATTGTATTTTTCTATAAATTTGATGAAAGTAATTGTTTTACTACTTTAAAAATAGTTTTACTAATAATGCATTGTACGCTCTAAATTATGCCATAAGAGTACACTAATGAAATAATTTCATGTAAACTTACTTGAAATAAAATATAAACAATAACGTTGTTATTGTATTAAAATGTAGAATGTATTTCATGTATAAAGAAACTGAAGTTTGTCACACGGACAATGGGATGTAAGGAGATGAGAAAAATTATCCGTTTCTGATGAAGATTTTTTTTTACTTCAATTGTGTTTTATTTTTATTTTACTTATTTATTTATTTTCTTTTATTAATTAATTAATTAATTAAATAATTTATTTATTTTTATGTATTTATTAATTAATTAATTAAATAATTTATTTATTTTTATGTATTAATTAATTAATTAATTACGTTATTTATTTTTATGTATTAATTAATTAATTTATTTATTTATTTATTTTTTTAATGTCACTTTTTTTTGTGCCAGATGAATACAACATTCCGCATTATCACACTGGAATAATCCCCTCTAGTGCGGTTAGTATTCAAACTGAAAGTCTGAATATCAAGAATTGTGTTACTTAACAGTTGTTATCTTATACAGTGTGTTTCAGTTCACTATTTCAGAATTCATCAGAAGTGTAGGGTGCATCGTGACGACTCGAAATACTATAGCAATGAGTGGTCGGAAATGATTTCTTGACTAAAGAGATTTTAGATATGCCGGGAGTATTCCACACTGTTCGGAGTTCCACGCGCTAAAGATTTGAGGTGCGCATTGTAGCCGGTGGAAAAAACTTGGAACGCTTTCTTTGACCCACGTACTACCTTTTGGTTTTTTTTACATGAAAAATTAAAAAGATTTTTCACTTACGGTCTCTTACTTTATGGTGCTTCTGTGTACTTCACCACTTCAGAAAAGCATTTCCGACCCTACATTGCTATTTAATTTCGATTCGTCACGAAGCACCTAACCCTTCTTAGAAGTTCTAAAACAGTTAACTGAAACACCCTGTATATAAAACAACATTATCTTAACATTTACTGATCCAATGAACCTTTATTTGACGATGCTTGTAAGATATCTTGAAAAATTGGAGGTATAGTTACAGATTTTAATTGTTGGATTTAACGAGTGTTCAATATTTAGACGTAATTAATTTTAAAAAGGATATTTTGTCAGCCGAACAAATATTGATTAAATATTTACCAAACTTCGGTAGATGAAATGTTATTGCTATAATTCTTTCAGTGCAAAATTACCACCAACTTAACTTAATAGATCATTAAAGTTAGTCAC
The DNA here is from genome assembly GCF_026930045.1 of Uloborus diversus. Lineage (NCBI taxonomy): Eukaryota > Metazoa > Arthropoda > Arachnida > Araneae > Uloboridae > Uloborus > Uloborus diversus. Next base: position 35,320,691 of record NC_072733.1, on the reverse strand, counting down.
ATTTTATTTCTAGGATATAAAACTTAATTTAAGATAACTTGATGCTATCAACGAAAGATTAAGTTGAGATTTTGTAATCAGTTGCTGAAACTTTTTCGTTGCATCGAAACTTAGTGAAAATATACGCAACTGTTGAATTTTCATTTTGATGAAACTTTAAAAATCATTTAGAATGAGTGACCCTAATTGATTATACCGTTTAAAGATGCATTTCAGTATCAGTTCTAATCGAAACTATTGATTAATGGTTAACTTGGTACAACATCAACCTTCCCGTTGCATTGCCGGTGACCTTTTGATAATCATAGAATTCCCTAAAGCCCTTTCCTTAAAGACAACCGCTCAAACTTAGTAAAAATATACGCAACTGTTGAATTTTCATTTTGATAAAACTTTAAAAATTATTTAGATTAAGTGATCCTAGTTGACTCTACCATTTAAAGATGCATTTCAATCGAAACTAACTATTAATTAATGGTTAACTTGGTACAACATTGACCTTTCCGTTGCATTGCTGGTGACCTTTTGATAATCATAGATCTCCCTAAAGCTCTTTCATTAAAGACAACCGCTCACACCTAACATCCATTAATACCTCTAAATATTTTCATTTCATTTGCAAACGATTGAGATTAATGGCTACTGAATCTCAACTTGGTGGACTGCCGTAAAATTGTCTTGGTTTCGACTCAAGCTCTTGTCCCAAGCTGAGCAAAGAGCTTCTCATTGTAATGTCCAGCTTCTTGGGGAAAAACAAAGGTGCACGTACAACAGGTTACAAAAGCAAGCTGTGACTTCGTAATAACGACCAGCATTTCGAGCTCTGAATAGCAATGAGCTGTGAGTGGCCTGATATTATGTTGATTGTGCAATGGAAAAGGGGAAGGGCAATGGCAGGGGGGTTGTGAATAAAAGAGAACGTTCTCCCTGAATTGCTGTCAGAGAGATCGAAATTATTTAGGGGACTCTCGAATAATTATAAAGCCCAGTTTAAGGTCTCTAATTAGAAAACGAGTTCAAGCGTGTGTTTATCGCCTCAGTTTTTGAATTAAGTGTTTTCTCGTGCAGAGGAGGAAGTAAAGTTTTAACTTGTTTATATATGTACCGGGTAACATTGGCCCAACAAATGAAAAGTGATTGTCTATAATGTATTTATTACACATAGGAGAAATATTATCAAGGGCCTAGTTAAGGCAGCACTGACTTGACTTAATCATTACCAGTAGTACTGTTGGCTTTTCGTTTATTGGGCCATTGTTACCCGAAAAAAGGCCAAAGTTACCTCTCTTGATGGTACCTTACAAGCTGCCGAAAGTTTGAGAAATGTACAACCTTGGACACCGAACTCAATACTATCGTTGAAGAGTTCAGGTTTAAATGATCTGTAATTATTATTATTATTTTGAAACATTTAAAAATGTAAGTTTCAATACTTTTGAGACCCATCTGAGCGAAAACTAGCAGTTTATGTCTCTGAGTAAGAGGCCAAAATGCATCGCAACAATGTTCCCAAGTCTACATTACACCATGCTCTAAAAGGTACCACTATTCGCCCGAGGAGTTCAAATGTCACCGGTTTCCAGGGGCGTGCACAGGGGGGGGGGGTAGAAGGGACACCTGTTGGGCCGAACCTGAAGGGGGTTCAAAATTTTAAAAACTAGAGGTGAAATATAGGGGTAAGCAACATAGAGGGAGACCCCAGAAATTTATTTGTGACGGGCCCCGAAATTTCTGTGCACGGTCCTGCCGGTTTCCCCTTCAGTTTAAAGAGCTTAAGAAATGTCAAAAATCTGTTACAGTGAAACCTCCGAATAGCGGACAGTCAAGGGACCAGAAGTTTTGTCCGTTATTGGGAGGTGTCCGCTATTAGGGAGGAACTACTTAATTTACCTTTTTCAAAATGGGCTTTTGTTCCCTTTATAGAACACAATCGAAACAATTGCGAAAGGTTTACTACATTTTACGTCAAGTGTAATTAATCTGTTTTTTCTTAATAAAGGTATACTGACAGCACACACTTGTCTTAAAAAGCATTTAATCAAGTAAAGTAATCAGTTAAAACAGTTTGACATCTCTTTTTTGCATTACAAGCCTGTTTCTCAATATAAATATTTAAATCATTTACCTTAGCAAGTCCTTGAGTGTCCCCTTTGCTCAGGAAAAAGTTTTTCAATTCTTTACTGTATTTCAGTGCTTCCGAAAATTCTCTACTTTTTATGTTTAATTTATTCATTTTATTTTCGAGTATCACTATTTCATGATTGACAGTTGGTAATATGACCTTGACTATGGGCAAATCTTTTTCATGTCTAAAAATTAAACAACCGAACGAAACCACGGCGCCATAAAGCCGACCTACTACCAGCGCCGCGCCGGTATGCTCAATTGCATCTCCCGAGAGCCAGTTTCCTCTTTTTATCTTAACTTTTGAATAGTTATTGTGTACAAAATTCATTGAAATCTTTAGGAAAACTTACGTTAATTGTAAGACTGACATCAATTTTCTCTTATCTGCTTTATTACTCTCAAAACTAGCCGTAACAAAATTATGACTTTTTTTTTCTTTTTCATTTTTTTATTGCTCGCAAAAAGTACCATGTCTTTTAGTTCTTTTTTTTCTTTTTTTTTTCTGCCCCCAACTTTTAAGTCCCAATCGCTGCCTCTGTCCATTACCACCCTTTTAATTCCAAGAAACAGTGATAAGGAAATGATGGGGGGGGGGGGGGGGGGGAATATCAGTTGTGGAGGATGAAAAGCTTTGTAAGGCAAGCGGTTACTAAGATATTCTGTGAAAAGAAAAAAAACCGGATGTGCTACGATTGCAAGGGAAATTTTTTGTGAAATAACTGTCCGTTATTCGGAGTGTCCGTTATTCAGAGTGAATTACATGGAATTTCCTATATTGAGGGACTGGGACTTGCAAAAATGTCCGTTAATTAGAGGTGTCCGTTAAGGGAGGTTTCACTGTATAATAATTATTAATTAGATAGTTCTTGCACGAGAAAGTAATGTATTTAAGGGGGTATTCTAGTCTAGAGGCTTAATTTTAAGGTGATTTTACAGGCGTAATAAAAAAAAAAAAAATGCAGCTAATTTCACTATCCATTTTTATCAGTTTTTTATTAAAAATATAAAAATGCATAATAGTTGAAAAAAAATTCAAAATTGTTGTTGGAGGAGGCTAGCAAAGTGGGGTAAAAAAAGAGGGGTCTCCTGGATGACGTGATTCCAATCCTCCAAGGTGATCTGGAACATAAAGTCAAGGCTAATTTTTATTAAACAAGGATGTAGAATTGTCTGGAAGTAGCCGATTTGAAAAAAAAAAAAAAATGTATATATATATATATATATATATATATATATATATATATATATATATATATATATATATATATATATATATATATATATATATTTAAATGGCGTCTTTTTGAAAAAAAAAAGATTCATTTTTTTTACTCCTTTTTTTTAAACTTTGGTATTCTTTTAAAAATAATAAAAGTCAAAATTTTCAAAAACCCCTACGTAGGGACAATTTTGATAGTACTAAGAAAGTATGTACCAAATTTTAAGTAAATCGGTGCATTAGAACTTGAGACATCTTGTCAACCGTTTCGAAAAAGTTAGTTTCGAGAAAAACGCTCTTAAAGTTTGCCGTCTCATTTTAGCAAAAGAGTTTATTTCAACAAAATTAACTGTAGTTTGAAAAATAATTTGAATTTCCATAAATAATCTTAGAAACTTATTTTTAAAGGTCTAAACTCTGAGAATATGAAGGGGGAAAAAATCGATTTTTTTTGAATTTCTAGACTAGAATACCCCTTTAAGTTCAGATACAAAAGTGGTTAATTAAATAATGTAAAAAAAAAACACGTTCATGAGGCGTGATGAGCGAAACGAGCAGGGCGCGGAGCCCCTAGTATAATATAAAGCCGTGTTCATCAGTAACGTAAAAATATAGTTTGTTATACTGTGCATGCAAAATGTAATGATTCTTGATTGCCTTAAAATATTCTCTCTCTTTTTTTCCCCTATATTTCTTTTTCCCTCTAAATTTTTGGTTTAAAAACGTCCTATATTTTGTGAAATAGTCGCTATGATACTTATGTAACTTCAAAACTTGACGTGATAGTCTAACACTGAGGTTATTTCTTGACTCAGAGACTACTGTTAGAGCAAATCGCAGATCAAAAACATTCAAATCGCACTTCACCAGCGTAATTTTGAGAGAAAAATCAGTGTATTTAATTTAACCTATTCAGTTAAGTTAAATGTATAACTTCATAGTTATAATGCCTTTGTAATAATGTATAATCATTTACGTGGTAATGAATTCTTGTTCTAAATCAACGTGATCTGAATTTGCACACGATTTAACAGTATGTTTCAGAAATAATCATCCCAGTTCACGCTTGAGGGTAAACTAATTATTATGCGCATCCATTCAATTAATCAGAATAATGTAAGCCTCCTAAATACATTGCATTTGTGAAGTTCGTAATGCAATTTCCTTTTTATTCAATTCTTTCCATTTACGTTTTTAAAATATCAAACGTTGTTTATATTTAATTGATTTTGGCGAGGAAATGTGTTCATAATCGTCTCGCTACACTACGGGCTTCATAGATAGCTTTAGTTTTACTCGAAATTCTGATAACGGGCTGTTCATATATATAAATGATGTCACACTTTTTTAAAACAAATTTGACTCACAGTGTCACCACTTTACCCTTCTCCTCCTGTTGTCACGAGTCACGCTGCATTACATCAGCATATTTTTAGTTTAAAAATGTGATGTCAGATATCTTGTGCCCCTCTCCCTTGTCAAAATTTCAAGAAACCCTCTCTTCCACAAAGCGTGACACCATTTGTGGTCGACCCCTAATGACTAATTGAATTATTCGAAAGAGAATGCTAGTGCTATGTTTTAAAGTCTTCTCATCGCTTTTTTAGTATTTACAAAGCAGATCTGGATATTTTTTGCTTTCGTTTTCTCCCCCTTTTTTTCCCCCCGTTTATCTAATTGATTTTCACTACGATCTTATTTCATAGAAATTTGCTCGAAGTTCTTTTTTCCCTCTTTAAAATCGAAAAAAAATACACTGAAAATTATTACTGTTGCACCGGAAGTTATTTGAAGAAAACCAGCGCTGTAAAGTTCAGTAAAGTTTATTTAGTTATTTATTCAGAAGCCAAACAGCTTCACATGCTTGAGGACTAAGTGCCTTCCCTCCGCACACACGCAAAAGAAAGATTTACAACACACGAGAAGGAAATAACACCCAGGGCACCGGTGGAAATTGAACCCACGACCTTCGGCTTAGAAGACGAAGCTTCTACCATAGAGCCACGGAGACTCTATGCAAGAAGCAGCAAATATGCATTAATATGTTCGCACATGGGTTTCGATATTACACGAAACCCAATCTAAAGCAGAGGCTCTCATCCTTTTCAACCCACGTAACCCCTTTATTTAACCCCTTTCATTAACTATCGCACTCTCAACAACAACATTTTAGTTTAGTAAAATGTTATAATAGTAAAAGTTTAACTGTTCAAATATAAAAATTTAATTATGAACACATCATTTAATTTAAAACCACAAAATTTATTTTAATGGACATTTTATTGAAGTTTATTCATGTGACATAAAATTAAAATGATGTCAAGAAAAAAATACTGGGAAAGTAAGACTTACTATCGTCAACATCGTTCATCAATCCTTGGCTCCTGCGTGGACACACACACACAAATGCAGACGTAAATCATCCTCAACATAAAGCTTTAAGTAAGCTGTCGTAAAACCCAGAAGCTGGTTGAGAACAACGTCTCCTAGTTCTTTGTGTTCAATTTTATACCAGTTTAGAAGTTAGTTAACTATTATAAAGCTTATGATTCAGTACAGAATCATACGAAATTACTCAATTAAATTCTAGCACCATAAAAATAATTATGTACGTTTGTTGGTACTTAAACCGCATGTCCCAAGAAGTATATGTACCACCTATTGAGAACCGTTGGTCTAATGCGTGTAGTAATGGAAGCGTGTGACAGAAGTAAAGAAACTAAAAGTAACATTTTTTTTTTTTTTCGAAAATTAGTCTGCTTGATTGTTATTTCCGATTTTGTAGGTCATTATGAAAATTGAAGAATCTGATACATTTCAAGGAGTCCCCCCCCCCATTCGGTTATCAGTATACTTCGCACACATTACAGAGCATAAGAAGCATAGTTAAGACTCCCATACGGCAAACAATTCTTCTTGAACTTTGAAGAAAATGTTAGCACTGCTGTCTTGAGCAAAACTTGAATGAACTTTGTGTTCTTCCGTGGTACTTCACAAAAGAATAGATTTATGACTTTGACCTCCCGTTACTCTTCGAGAAACTTCCTATTTTCAAGGAATTGCTTGTAAAATGCAATTTTTGAATGAGGTGGACGGTAATTAGGAAGTAGTTTACAAAGAACTCTATGGGCAATTAACCTGTGGCTGAAAGCTTTTACAGACTGAATCAAGTTAAATAGCATTGTCTCTTAGAAAATAAACGCAGAAAGAAAAAACTCAGACGTAACATTTTTGCCCACATGCTAGTGTTCTATTGCCAGTCGCAACATTTGAAACTATTATACAGTATATTTAGCTGTTTTCTTTCTTTCTTTTTTTTTCAATTCTAATATTTAGTTTAGCAACTTACCGGTTAGCAATTTACTGGTTGAAGAAAAAAAAGAAAAAGTTCGAATTTTGAGATCTTGAATTCTCAAATTATGTTTTACGCAATCACGAGTTGCGATAGGACCCTTGTTGGCTTTTATTGCAACCATTATTTGAATTCAAGACGTCAAAATTCATAGAAATGCCACGGACTGGATGCTGGATGTTGCGTGCTGGATACTGTTTTCAGGTAAAAAGAATTGCGAAAAGTTGAGAAGATTGTTATATACATATTTTTTGATTCTGTGACACATGAACGCCTGCATTATAAGCATAGGAAAATAAAATAAAAAGACGAACGTCATTCAACGATCAAGCGAAAACAATGTCATTCAACGATCAAGCGAAAACAATAAGCAATTCGTAATTGCTCAGGGAAAAAAAGAAAATTATAATATATTTCTGAGATTAAGTTTTTCTTAATCAAAGATTACTTTATAGAAAAAATACCACTTATCGTTCCTTTCCAACAAAAATAGTTGCACTCATAAAAGGGTTCAATGTTTACAGACCTGAAATTTAATAACAGTTCCCACCTCCCCACTAATTCTAGCGTAAGTTATTTCGACACACCTTTTGCCCCCAAAACGGAAGCACCCGTAAACTACCCAATGGTTAACCTTCCACATTCATTTGCTATCCTTTTTAGCCGCGTAGTTAAAGGCTATAATATACCATGCCAAAGACTTGCGGGATTAATTCAATTTCCCATTGATAATTTCGCTAATTAGGAATTAAAAATCCATTACGACCAATAATTTTAAATACTTTCCTTTTCAATATGTTCTAAAAGTTTTCTATGGGACTTACTTTGAGGATTCTTATGGGTCATATCATATTGTACTGTAAAAGCACTTATTTTCGCTAGCCCTAAGTTATAGCGAAAATTTACGCTTCGCAAAATATTTTTTCCATTATTATTTGTTTTGTTCATATAAAATTCCCGAAATTTTTAGCTTATGAAATCACCAATATCTTCATTTTCGTCACTGATTAGGAATTAAAAATCCATTACGACCAATAATGTTAAATACTTTCCTTTGCAAAATGTTCTAAAGGTTTTTTATGGGACTTAGTTTGAGGATTCTTATGGGTCATATCATATTGTTCTGTAATAGCACTTACTTTCGCGATTTTCGCGAGCCCTTCGATATCGCGGAAATTTACGCTTTGCAAAATATTTTTCCCATTATTATTTGTTTTGTTCAAATAAAATTCGCGAAATTTTCCGCTCATGAAATCACCAATATCTTCATTTTTGTGTAAATAAGTTCTTTTACAATAATTGTATTTGCAATGTTCAAGTTTTTTTTAACCAGTCAGATTAGCGGTATGAACACTAGCATTTTCTGGATAGAGAGCAAACATTGTGAACAAAAGATAATAAATGTTGTTCGAGAATTTCTGATATATTGTTTTTCACCATCTTATGGAAAAACAAATTTGGTTACTCGTATGTCGAGAACCTTTCTTATTAACGGGAATATTTCTACTCTCACGTTTCCTTAGAATATACTCACAATTCATTTTATTTACATTATGAAATATTTTCAATTGCATTTCGCGCGGTATCAACTCGACAATTATGGCTACCTGGAACTGACTACAACTGACTACAACTGTATTTATGTCGAAGACTGCATACTAAGTGCCTTGCCTCCATTATTTTTTATACCGATAGATGGCAGCACCATCACCGGATCGAACAGTTAATGAGAATTTTGAACTAGACCAGGAGCTAATAGCTACCTGGTGCTAGCACCCCCAGAGGTATCGTTTCACTTGGAGGACATTGAGACCACGAGCATATTTAAGGTCGCCCAGTCCCCTTTAATGACGACGGTGGTCTTCGACCATCGAGGTTCGAACTCAGGACCCTCCGGCCCCGAATCCGACACTCTACCGATCGGGCTACCACGGCCCCATGGCTGCCTGGAAAACTATTGTAAATCAATTTCCCATATTTTACATAGAAATTTGTTTTTCTAAAATAAAAAAGTTGGCATTTAATTTACATTGCGTTTATATGGACGAAACTTATAGATCACTAATGAACAATACAAACCTCATTCCTGGTCTCTCATCTCCAGAGTAAGAGTTGCCACTTTTAGATTTCTAACTGGCCATGATTTTTTGCTAAGTTATTCCCCTGGCATTAAAAGTGAAAGCTCGTAATTACGCCTTCTTTGCCATCAAAAAGTTGAAATAGAAATCACTCTAAAAACTAGGCTAAGGTTTTTATATTTGTCTTGGACAACTCGAAATACGCTGTTTTAAACTGTATTTCGAAAATTCCACTCCCCTATCCAATTTACATTTTTTATTTTGATGCTTGTCCACTGCTTGCAGAAATGCCGTAGACAGGAGTATAATTTAAAACAAACCCATAGTTAAAATTTGTTCAGCTGCATTTATTCGCTTGATATGCTTTACAAAGGTGGTTCCAAAGAAAGCAATAAAAAGTCATTTTTTATAGTTGAAGTTTGGTCAATAGCATGTCTGAAAACGTATAGATGTATCGCAGATCACAACAGTGTTAATTTTTTTTCATCTGACAGCAGGTAAGAAATTAAATTTGTAAGTCTGCATTGCATTCAAAGAAATTCCGAAGAGCAAGCAAATTTTGATCCTTTCGAATTTGATGAATGTCAACAAACATTTGCTTCTTGGGAATGCGAGAATAATACGTTGTAACTTTAGGTGTGCACAAATTATACTGAATAAAGGTTGAAAATAATTTTGAAACGAATGACGGATCAATATGAAATGGAAAAATGAAATATGAAAAATTAACATGCAAATTAAGTTATATATTTGTTTAAAACTGACAGGTAAAGGCACAGATGTGACTCCTGCCGGGCTGGGTCGAAATTAGATGATTGATTTGCTGGGCCGGCCCAGTTAACTAATACTCAAAAATGGGTGGGGTTCAGAAACTTCGTCCTATGTTATTCTTTGGTCTGTGTGATGTCTAAGGTAACTTGAAAAATATCAAATTATATTAAAATTTTGGTTGTACTTTTGCTGTGTTTGTTAGTTACTAATCTTGCTCGGCTGATCAAGAATTGCAGCATGCCTACCAAGACTGCGACAATACTGGGGACGGCTTCAGTTTCAAGAGCGATGCAATGCTTACATTGCGATGTCTTGAAGATGCGAGAAATTTGCTTAGAAGACTTGTGTCACCCGCACTTGAGTCTTGATTACGAGAAGATCAGGAAAACTTTTATTCATTGAAGGTCACGAGAAGATCAGGAAAACTTTTATCCATTGAGGATTACGAGAAGATCAGGAAAACTTTTATCCATTGAGGATTACGAGAAGATCAGAAAAACTTTTATCCATTGAGAAGGAATAAAAGGTGGAGAGAGTGAAGCATTCAATTCTTGAAGCAAGGAACCCAAGTCACGTGATATGTTCAAAAGTAAAGCATCGAAAGAAATCAGGTTTCATTTACTCGTTTCACGCAAAACGTGTCTCCTATTCGTCGAAGATGAACCATGTGACTTTAGTTCTTTGCCTCAGCATTTCCTATGCCAATGATTGGATTTGCTGTCTCCAGTTGCTAGTTCCTGCTCTGAGCTTTTATTATGCAGCTAAATAATCTCTAGACAGGTATCACGCGAGATCATCATAGCCTCTTGTGCCAACATTCTCCGGGGTCATTCTTGTAGGGTCAGTTGGCCCACAGCATTTGGATAATATTTTGTTCATGTTGTAGATGTTGAAAACATTAAAAAAACTTGGTCAAATCTGAAAGTTCATTTCGTACGAAGGAAAAAAAATAACATTGCCGGAATAAAAGTGTCTTTCATGACGTCGCATACTAAAAAATCAGAAACATGTGACTAAAGAAACCAAAAAGACTAATACTAAAATAATTAAACAAGATTAAGTCAGAAATTGAATTTTCCTTGGCATCATTTTCATTATTACAATAATTGCAAATTCAAATATCCAGTTGGCGTATTATCCAGTAATACGCCAACCAAGTGCCAAGCGTTTGCCTACGGTACGCTGAACCTTTTCTTCGCCTGGTTTCCTGCTTTTAAAGGACCTGAAACAACGAGCCACATAAATTGCCATTGTTGTTGTTAATCATCGCCGTCACTAACTTCATCTTTTTCCATCTTTCAAACATACTCGTAATTACGAACCTTCTTTGCTGCTAACTTTGAAGGAAAGTCAGAAACTAGTACGATGTGACTAGCACAAAATACCCTTCTCCATTATCAAACATATTAATTAAAATAATGTAGTTCGTTATAGCCCGAATTGTTTGTATTATATTATGGTTTAACAACATTTGATTTTTCATAAAACACCATGTATTAAACTGTAAGTTATAGAAACCCAAATTGTATCTGTCACCTACTGACACCCTGTCTTAGTCGAATGGTATACGAGATCCGAATCGCCTAAATGTAGGGGAATGTGGGGCAAAGTGAAATGGTGAAATATTTTTTTCTGCTTTTAGCGCCACCTATCTAGTAATATTTTAACCATATAGTCTACTTCAGTCGAGAAAAAATTACCTCTGAAAAACAAAAAATGTGATAATACAAGCAATTTTCAAAAATTAATACTGCTATTTTGTTTTAAGAAAAAATATTTTTTAGTATTATTAAATCATAAAGTTCTTGCTATTAACATTTGAAATATTAATTGAGACCTGCTAATATTCAGTGCAGTATTTGTTTGTTTAATGTTAAGCTTATTTGTATTTTAAATACTTCGTACAGTTGGTCAATTACATGCGGAGCAAAGTGACTGGCGCAAAGTTACACAGTTCATTTCATTCTTTTATTCAATCTTTTATCAAATCACTAACGTATTCATTTATTAATTAGTTTATTTACATTCCTTCATTGAATAATTCCCTTATTCTTTCATTGTTTCACTTATATTTTCTTATTCATTCACTATTTTATTCACTCATTTGTTTTTTCTCATATATTAACTTTTTGATTTATTTATGTATTTGTTTATTTTTGCATTTCCTTTTCCTTTCATCATTTATTCATTCTTTTATTTACTTATTTATTTGATCAAAAATGTATTTAATGATCGAATAAAAAATATTACGTTAAATAAATGTTTAATTTTTCACTTTGCCCTATGGAAGAAAAAAAAAGTGAACATTTTGTAACATTTTTTGGAAGTACAAAGTTACTGACAAAAATATAAAATAATGTTTCAATGCAAGTTTTATTGTAAAATACATTGTTATTTCTTTATGCTCCGTAATTTTCAGAACAAACTTCCAGCTTGTTCATTTTGAAAAGAGTACGTTATCTTAACTATTTCACTTTGCCCCACATTTCCCTACCTATTAAGAATTTAAAATCGAAAATTTACATCAAATTCATGTCATTTTTTTTTTAAATTTAAACAAAAGAAAGGAGAAGAATAATTATGAAGCTTCGATGTTAAAAACAAAAAAAAAAAAAAAAAGGGGGGGGGGGGAGTCGCATGATTGACCGACAGAAGCTATGCTTTTACTAAGGTTATTGAATAAGCTTATAATGTTAAAGGTACCCTGTAACAGCAAATCGAATTATGTTTCAATCAATGCAGTTAAATGAATCAAAATTATTTATTACATCCTACACAATCATACAATATACTTTTAACTAACTGTTAGTAAAAGCACAGATTCTGTCGGCTCGCGCCTGCCATTTTTTTTCTATTACATAAAAAAAATTAAAATTAATTAAAAAGTTTAAAAAAAAAACACGGTTGGGCTTGAATCACCAAACTTTCAGTTAACAACTGAACGTGATAGCCACATACGCCACGAAGGCTTCGCATCAGAAGAATTGTTAAACAATGTTTTTTAAACAAACCTCTTCACATGCGCGTCGAAGGTAGCAAATGCAACTCTTTTTTTATGCGGTTTTTTTTTTTTTTTTTTCAATTTACTCTGTCCCATAAGAAGCACAGCTTCAAAAAATCATTTTCAGTATAGTTTCATGGCATTTCTTACACCCTACAGTGAAAACATATTTTTAAAAAAATAGTTAGCATTGGTAAGATTATTCATAATTTAGTTAATAAGTGTTCTAATCAAGAGAGTGTATTTTATACCTTTAAACGTTAAATACATTTTTAATGGTTTAAAATTAAAAGAAAAGGTAAGAATATTATCAAAATACTTGGATTACCTTTCGGGACACAACGTAGTCCTGGACCAACTGCTGATTGTAATACGAAAAACCTTAAATAATACCAACATGTAATGGGATAGCCATGATTAACTTCAATAACTAAATCCCAACAAGATTTGAGAATAACTTTCAGGAAATTATTTCAAAGCTTCAAGATCCTCCTACTTCAGTGTGTAATAATAGTACAAACTAGAAAAGTATTTCTCAGATCATACTATTACATAATGAGAATTAATGGTTCTCTAAAGCTTTAAAACACTTCTATTTAGAGCAAATCGTAATTTAAAGGCTTATTTAATTCTCCCACACCCAAAAAACTGTTGTCCATCTTAAAAGAAACAGCACATATTCTTATCCAATACCTCTGTATAATAATACAGTAAACCGCGGAATGTGTTATATCGCCGATGCCATCCTATTCTCCGATATTTTGAAACACAGGTAAGTTTCGTTTTATTTCATTGAGAAGTCTGTAACACCTCGCAAATATAACTTATTTTATGTACGATACTTACTTCCGCATTTCGTTCCAAGCACTTTATGTTTTAAGAAAATACGCTAGCAGTCATCGAGTGTAAGTTTTAATCACATTCCGGCTATAATTACTGTTATTTTGAGTCTGAATATTTTAATTTAAATGCAGTTTATTGAAATATTCTACGTCCTATGATACGTAAAATTATTTCTTAAAGTTTAACATGCTGTTTAATTTAAGGGATGTTGTCCATAAAAAATGTCACATATTCCCCCCCCCCTCCTTTCTCACAAAGTGTCACACTTCTTACCCTCTCTCCTACCCCTGTCACATGTCACGCTGTACTACATGAACATATTTTTATGAAAAATCGTTTTTATTTCAATCAAGATGTGTACTGTCACACTCCTTGTTAACCTTTCCCTGTGCTTCTTACCTTGCACAGATGTATGAAATTGGAATTTCCTTATGGATGGTGCTAGTCATCAGTTTAGAGACTACAACCCAAATTCCACACCGGTATATTTTTCTATAACCTTAAAGATATCAAATTTCGTGCCTACAAACTACGATTTACTAACACCATTGGTTTTCTGTTATCATTGGCAGAAAACTGCTTCAGAATCGCATCGAATGTTTGCGGTGAATTGCTCAATTGCTAGATACGTGTGCGTGTGAAAGATGGTTTCGACGTCTCAAATGTAGTGAATTTGTGCAACCGAAAGATGGAGGAAATGTACAGCTAGCCAAGGAGCATAACTTCAGTGAAGGACTTTTTATCATTTTTAAGCAACAGACGTGTTATTAAAAAAAAAAAAAAAAAAAGCTTCATATTTCTACATTCCTGGTTCAAACTGTCACAGTTTCACCCCTTTCCCCCTAACAGGGTGACATTATGACGATCACCAAGGCCTATTAGTACTGTACTTTGTTGTATTACTGTCGATAATTTATATTTGATAAACATTAATTTTCATTATGCCGCGGTTACGATACAACGAGAGTTAAATATGTCTCTCAATCCCGGTGGTGTCACGGGAATTGGGGTGGTTGCTTGGTGAGTAAAAAGCTTCCCGCCAAACTAGATAAACAATTTGAAGGATCTATCCATATTTCTGAGGAGTTGAAGGTGGGAGGAGGATCTAACTGAAGTAGGTGTGATGAAAGAGAAGAACAGGTAGGAAAATAGTGTGGCAGATACTTGGCGGGCAAACTAGATATCATGACTTTTTAAGGTTGAGTTTTTTTTTTTTTTTTTTTGGTTTAGGATGAAGGTTTTCTTTTTTGTGGGGAAGAGTTAAAGGTTTTCTTGGCGGGGAAATTTTTACAACAGGGTTGTTTTTGCTGAGATATTTATTCCCTAAACAAAGCGTAATAACTAGTGATGTGCCGGATCGTTAAAAAAGATCCACGGATACGGACACGGATCTCAAAATTTTTTTTACCCAATTCAACTATACAAGTGAAAAATTTGTTACGGAAGGTATTCCCGCCAGAATAATGGCAGTTTCTTCAAAGAATGTCAACTGCGCAAAAGTATAATCAAGACTATGATTTAAAGAAATCTCTGTTAAAATTGAGGGACAGTTGGAAGGAATGGGTCAGCGCTGCATTAATGCTTAGATGGAATGTGAAAAATCATTTCTAACTTACTGGGTAGATGTAGGATACAGGAGCAAGAGTGTAAAGCTGCTACTGGACAGGCTAGAAATAATTTTTCCCATTTTATTTCAGCATAAATGCAGCGCTGACCCATTCCACCGAACTTCTCCGACCGACGAAATACAGAGCTGGGAACACCTTTACAAGCAGTAAATAGAGGATTTAGTCTCACTTTTTTTAAAGGATGCCGAGAAAAACAAAAATGAAGAACAACAGAAACCCCAAATCAATAGCAAAAACTAATATTAAATTAAAAATTAAAAAAATAAAATATGTCTCAGAGAGACTACCACATGTTAAGATGAATTTCCCGGGTCAGAACACACATTTGTTAACAAATATGAACTGACAGCAGGTGAAAATTTTAAATCATTGAATTTTTTCTCCTTATCTTCCGACTATGAAATCGCTACCAATCACGCGTATCAAGGCTTAGAATTGCATTTAAAATTTACTTAACAAGATTATAACTCTTACTGTATATAAGTTGGAAGTTTGAAATAAATATAAAACGAAGAAATCTTCGTTCTTTCAATTAGGGTCAAAATTTTTAACGTACGGCTAAATTTTTACTACCATAATTGTGAAAAACGTTAAATCGGTTTTAAATCTCCGGTAATTAAAGTTCTATAAAAACGAGGCCAAGCTAAGAACACTTTCGATCAAGTCACCTTTTGAACGAAAAATGAACTATCAAAATCGGTTCATCTGTTTAGGAGCTACGATGCCACAAAAAGACACACTGATACACACTTTTAAAACTTATTTCCGCTTCCTTTTTGCAATGGGGAGGGGGGGTGAAATGATACCTTATAATTTAAATAGGGAATAAAACCTAATTTAAACGGAATTTAAGAGTCTTTTATTCAAATATTTAAAAATCTTTAGAATAGAAATGATCCGTTTAAGATCAGTCAAAAAAGTAACGGATACAGATCTTTATTTTCCCTCGGATATCCACGGATACGGATATCCGGAACATCAGTAGTAATAACCATTCTTGCTTTTTATGAATTATGGTAGACCTGCCAGTGAAAGAGCACTAAAGTACAATTTCATTTTCAAAACAATTATAACAAAATTAAAAGCTGTAGAATTTTACACGTAACAGCAAAAACATTGTTAAAGAAACGAGAGAACTTTTACGGTTTTGAATAAGGATTTTTGAGAGCTTGAAATGGGAAAAAAAATACACCAAGCTCGATCAAAACACCAGTGTGGGGCGTATCCCTTCTGGTATTTCGATAAAACTTAAGTTCTTGGTCAATTTTGCAATTATTTATTCATTGTAAATTTTCAATAAAGGTGCCAACAATTTCTCTAATCTACTTTTTCGAAGGGGGAAATTTTTTTCACCAGATTTTCTTTAGAACGAATGACTTTCCTTTCAATAACATGATTGTTTTGAAAATACACGTTGGTGTATGTATTTGCATATAGTTAAAAAATAGCGAAGTAAGAAATGATAAGTTTATTTGAGGCGAGAAAAGACCTTTCGGTTGGCGAAAAGTAAAAATTATAGAGCTCTTTTTAATAGCAACTTTCGTAATATATTTCTTACGTTTAAATGGAGTAACAATGTATATTAGTTTTTTTAAAAACGTTTTTATTCAGTAGCATAGTTATGTTATAAATTAAATTAAATGGGAAAGCCTTGATTTTAATGGGTTATAATTTAGAGAAATTTAAACATAAAATTCAGTTGAAAACAAAATTGTCTCTAACATTTAATTTTTAATTAAAAAATATTATATGAAACGTTGGATGTTTTTTGTGTCCTATCACTAAAATGTTTCGTAACAACTCTGTTCAGGATATTAATCTACTAAAGAAAAATATGCGAAAACATTTTCAATCATTAAGTTATCATTAATCTATTGTTTAATGGCATTAACTCTTACGGACCAAGATTGTGGAACACCTTACCCAATTGTTTAAAAACCATAAATAATCAAAATTTGTTTAAGAAAAGGCTAAAAAAATTTATACTCAACTCTATTGCAGTTAATTTAGGATAAAGTAGCACATTTATAATAGTATACCTTGATTTTTTTTAATAAAATTCGACGTATTTTATTGCATTACTTATGTTGTGTTTATGTGTTCTTTGTATGATTATGCATTTATTTTTGTTATTACTATCTTATGTTATAAACTGGCTCTAAATTAAGTTCTTTTCTGAGTAGTGGGAGCAAGTCAAGCTAGTGTTATAGCCTTTACTTCCACCCACTCAGTCAGGGATTTTCAAATCGACAGGGATAAATATGTTTCTGTTTGTAATTTCTTTTATTTTACTTTATCTGTGAAACGCAGTTTTGTAAAAAAATTACCCTGATTGAAATAAAATGAATTGAATTGAATTGAAATTATGCATTTCTTTTTGCATCCATTAAAATCGTCAGTGTCGAAAACGGAACGTAGAAACTTTTAATCGTTAAAGGCACTTTTTGCTGTGCAGAAGTGGTTCTAATATAGTTGTGCATAGTGATTTTCTTACTTGCTTCATCAAATCAATATAAAACATTTCTTTATATACTAATTCAGTGATCTTATCCAGTGCAAACTCAAAAAGTTTCATTGGATAAAACGTCTGAATTCGTACCTCCGTAATTAAGTTCACTTCATTTAGACATTTTGGCTTCATATCCTAGTTGGCAAATGACATTTCCCTGCTAATTACCCCTCTTCATCAACTGTACATATCAAAGAGGTTCTTTGAAATGTGTAAAAAATTCTATCACATTAAGTCGAATAATCACATTAAGAGCAAGTGAAGGAAATCTGAGTGGAGGAAAAAAGAAGTAATGACAGAGAGAGAGAGAGAGTAAAAAATCAAGTTTGTAAATGGCACCGAAATTCTTCAGAAACGACGAAATAAATGCAGTATGTGGCTTACACATGACATGAAAAAATCCGCTCCATCATGTCTAGATGCTGAAGCAGTAGACCACCAACGACTGCTGTAGGAGAATATCAAATGCTGATACCTTGTCATTAAATACCGATCAACTACGCTCGTGAAAATTGCAAAATTACAGAAGAAAATAACAGACTGAATGATATATCCAACTTTCAGCGAAAAGATAGGAGGCATGACTTTATCTGACTTCTTAATTCAGTACATTCCAGATCGGCATTAAATTTATAGTCAAAGAGAACTAATTTGCATATTCAGCGCTCCTAACCGTTCTCAACGTAGGCTTAATAACATGTGTTATTCAATGTGACGGATCCCTGTCTAAATTTTATACAAAAATATAAAGTCAAAAGCCATCCATCATCGCTGGCAGGAACTGTCCTGACAGAATCGAGTCAATTTAGTTTTTTTTTTTTTTTTTTTCTTTTTATCGGTAGTGATTATGGTTTACATGCTCTGGCTGCTCAATACCATTTCCAACGTATATTTGAGAACCGTTTTATTTTTCAAGGGGTTTTCTCTTTCCATTTAAATTTGTAATTGAAGACCTGGGTACTGGAAGGGGGACATTACCACATTTTGCAGACGGGAGAGTCCAATGCATAGCAATTAATTATGCATAGATAACATTATATATTATTAAAATTGGTTTCATAAGACACATTCTAACGTGATATTGAATTAAAGACTTAAAAAAGAATTTTTAAGTCGTTTTTTTTTTCGTTTGTGATTCTCGATAGTTTTTTCAAATGGAACCTGCTCTCTTCTTGCACCGAGGTCTTTCATTTAAAAATTTATTTTTATCATCTGATAATCTTGCGTCGGACAAATTTCCCATCCAATTTGTTCTTTAAAACGGGCTGAAGCAACAGAACTTTGAAAACATGATTTTGGAACAAGACTAAAGATGAAAACAGTCGGAAAAAAAACGGAAAATTTCCGAAAAAAACGTTTTTCTTCCGAAGGAGTTTATTTCCACTTCAAAAAAATTAAAAAAAAAATGATTTTTTTCAACTTTTCAGGAAGTTTTATTTTAAATTTTCAGCAAAAAGTGATTAGAAATTTCTTATACTTAAATTCTGATGCAATTTCCTCCCCCCACCCCTCCTTGTATGTTAATATACTGTCTCACTTTGATAATGCAAGCTGTTGTATGATAATATAATTTGCATATAGATAAAAAACATTTAATACTTTTCCCAAAAAAAATTAAACTAATATTCTTAGTAAAGAATTTATTTTCCCTCTTCATAAAACAAACAAGCATAACTTTAATCACAGAACTATATCTGCTGATTGTGCGAACCAAATGTACAGGGTGCGGCAAAAAAAAAAAAAAAAAAAAAAAACGGGCAGGCAATTTTCCATATAACTTTATTAAAAATAAATAAATTAACGAAACACAAAAATTAATAATATGAGGTGACCTTTAGCAATGAATAAATTAATTGGTTTCAAACTAGCCGCCTTTTGAAGTAAAACAAAGGTGCAACTGAATGAAAATTTTCATTCAAGTGCCGCAAGTCAGTTAATCAATCCTATTCCTTATAAAGCAATTGGTTTAGAGAGTCCAAACTTATGTGTAGTTTAGGGCAGACCTTTGACTCTAAAACAGGCCATACAGTGTAACAAATGTGATTGAGGTCTAGCGAGTAGAGTGCTAACACTAAAGGTGATATCCATTGCACCACTCTCGTCTTTTTGGCCGTATGAAATGGTGTAGAGTCAAACTAAAATGTCCAGTCTACATTGCTGTGCTCTTTGGACCACAGAAGTACAACAGCTTCTAAAATGTCCTTCTGGTACACTTTTTGATTCATTTAATGGCCTTCATCCACAAAAAAAAAAAAAAAAAAAAAAAACACAGATTTTTTTGTCGCTTGTGCTGATTCCATCACAGACGAAGCCTGACTTCGGATTTTGGCGATGTTTTTTTGAAATGTCCACTCTTCGTTTTTGTACACTTTCCGAACATCGACTGTAATTTCTAAGCCACTTAAAGCGGCATACCGCATCAAATACTGTTTGTCGAGGCACAACAAGCAAACGAAGTCATTCTACTTGGTTTAACAACTTTAAAATAACAAGTCTTTTGTATAAAATAGTAAGAAAACAGGAAAACAATACATAAACTAGGATATATATTGTAAATTATTTTCTAATAATGTGAGAAACAAAATTAAATAAGACACTCATTAAATTGAAATTACTTTTACTTCCAATCGATGATTCAATCTTTCTCCGAGGGTTTTTTTTTTTTTTTTTTTTGCCGCACCCTGTATACTGCCGTGCTAAGCACAAAAGTGGAATCTGCATTTGAGCTCAAGCAGGGAGATTGTGTTTAAAGTTTGGCTCCTCCATGTAGTTGATTCAGATGTCTTTTTTTTTTCAGTATTTATTAAAAAATAGTTCCTGATGCACAATGACCCAAAAACACTTTATTTATTAAGTAAAATACGAAATAGAGAAAAACTTCGTTACAATAACTCAGTTCTGTTCAAAAGTGTTGGTATGACTTCTTTTACTGTGCTTAGCACGAACGTATGAATAAACTGAAACTAGTTTAAGTTCTGCTTCAGCTTTAGAAATCATTACGCTGTTTTGGTTTTGGGTTTCTGTTGGAAAGGAAAAGAAAAACCAATTTAGTTTTCATTTGGACTTCGACTGGATAGGAAAAAATCAAAACTCAATAGCTTTAATTTACAGACAGTAAAATTACATTGTAAGGAAGTTGAAATAATAATTATTTTTCTTTCAAACAATATCAATCATGTTTGAAAGTCAAAAATTACAATTATTATTTCAAGTTTCAAAGGCGATCAAAAATAGAAAATGTAATTGTTATGATTAGACACATATTACTCAATATTATTGGCTGAACGACCACTTGACTTATTTCTGGTGTTTGACCAAGAAAGCTCTCAGTTCTAAAACAAAAAGTTTTTTTTTTTTTTTTTTTTTTTTGCATCTTTTTTCTATATTAAACATTCTTTTATGTGTAACTCTGTCAAGCAGAAAAAGAAGATGTGTGAATTGCATTTACTTTTTAATGCTTAACCCTTTATATGTTCCAAGAAACAGCGATTAAGAAACCCTATTTTTAATCATAAAAAATAAATTTTTCCATTTTTCCCAATTTTTCCCGAAAAAACCCGGTAAAAAACCGGGTTTTTCACCTTTTCAAAATTTCCGGAAATTTTACATCTCTAAACAAGGCAATTGACGATTTTTTGAAACCTCGTGGTTTAATTCGAAACTGATTGCTAATTATAGAAAAGCCATCTTTTTTTTTCAGATATATCTGACAGATTTTTAAGCTTCTTCTTTATACGAGCCCGGCTGGTTTAAACCGTTTTTATTTTTACTTGTTCCTCTATTTGGATAGACTGGTTGCTTTTACATCCGAGCAGAACCTGGTGCAAAACCTAGTAAGCAATACCTGTATATGAGCCATTTAGAAGTTTAATCGATTTATTCAATTTTGTAACTTTTATTTTAAAGTTTCATTTTGAAAGCACTGTATTAACGCACAATATAAGTACCAAAAATAAACCTGGTGATAAATTGGAAACAACTATTTGATTGATACTAAAAATGCTAACCCCGCAGATCTTTTTGTTTCTCTAAACTAAATGGGTTGCACTATTTTTCATAAGACTTACCAAACCCCCGGTTTGTTAATTTTAGTCGTATGAGAAATTGAACTCATAGCGAAATTAAAAATAAATAAATACCTTTGTGCGGAAGAGTAAATGACAACCAACAATGTTATGATGCACAAAATTGGCGGATTACTGCAGACACGTGTTTCGGGATTACAGGAAACCCCTTTTTTCAATACAAAGTAGTGAATTTTTGGATGCAAAGACATCCGGTAAAAGCAACGAGAATGCACAACAGACAGCTTAAATAGTAAAAATAGCAAATTATCAAAACAAACAAGACGAAATGGAGCTCATAGCCGAGATTTATTACAAGATTCTCTACGAGAAAAAATCGTAAAGCAATAAATTTCTCCAAAAATCCCATACTGAAAAATTCAGTTGTAAACCGCTGATGAATAAATTAGTAATACATTTCATGCTAGAAAAAATTATAACGATTTAATTGTAACATTTAGCGAAATGCAAAATAAACATAGTACTGGAAAAACCTGAAAAATGTTGGGAAAACAGTTAAATAAAATTGCAAAATATATGTAAAATAACACCAGAAATAAACACATACCTTGAAAGATTTTTGGACCAATAAAACAAGATAACTGTTGGAGAAGAGCTAATAACCATGAAATTTACAAAAAGTATGGTGAAACTAACATCTTAAAGGTTATAAAAGCATCTCGCATTAGGTGGCTGGGCCACATATTTCGATATGCAGATGCATTCCCCACAAAAAGAGACACCTTCTCCAACATTGAAGGAAAACGCCGAAGAGGGAAACCCCCTGTTAGATGGCTGGATGGGGTAGAAAAGGACTTAAGGGTAGTAGGAGTAAACTGAGGGCCATTGCAGGGAATAGGGTTAGGTGGGAAAGACTTCAAGAGACGGTCTTAGCCTGCAACAGGCTGTAGCACCAGCGAAGATGAAGAAAAAAATAACTCCTTAAAGACAAACAAAAATAATTAAAACAGACAAATCAATAAGACCAGTATGACTTAGACAAAAGGAGTTCAAAGAAAAAGGAGGGGGGGGGGGATAACCTAATATCAAGAGATGTGAGCTACAGAAAAATACGAAATGGTTATGGCTGTGAAAAGGAGAGAAGATTCATCAGTGAAAGACCATAATGTAAAAGACCGTATGATAAAATATTTTTTCCTATTATATCAAACGGTTATTGCAAAAGACTACAAATAAAATCGTTTTTTTTTCTTTCTTTTTTTTGACAACTAGTGGGCATGTTAAAATAATTGACGATTAATCGATGAGATACTGCGAAGTCAGCAGGCATTAGTTTTACTATTTTTAACTAAAACGGGAAAAACTCTTAAGTGAATATCAGTAAAAATAAGAATAATGTATAGTAGCAAGTCATAGTAAACCTCTCCATTAGGCTGTGGAGTCGGGAGGAGGAGGACCGACTTAGACTCCTTTCCCCCAAAATCAGTCCGACTCCAACACCTTATCAGAGTTGTAAACTCTGAGAGAAAATAAGTGACTCCGACTCATGGAATTTTATAACGTCCGACTCTTTTACCCTTAAAATCTGTCCGACTCCGACTCCTGTTCCGTACTCCGTTACCCTGGTTTTACTAAACAAAGTAAAAGGAGAAATGAGTCCTGACTGATTCCTCAATCTAAAGAAAAAGGAATTAAAACTTGTTATTTTTCTCATGAGTTTTGCTGTTTGAACTTAGCGGAAGTATTTAATTCAAATATGACTTCTTATCTTAGACTGAACACTAAAAGCTTCCAGGCTAGTGGTCGATCACTGATTTGATCTCATTTTTTTTTTCCGACGAAAAACTGAATAACCTGTCGATTAAGTACCTAAGGGGAACTTTTGCAATGTCTAGAAGTCCCCTCCCTACTGAAATTCCACTCATTTGCGGTCATAACTTTGGAAGGTTTCGGAATGACTGAGTCGATGGTTCGTTTGCAAAATTCTTGGTATGATGGATTGGGTAAAAATGGTTGCGACTGAAAAGCGTCGGCCGATCTGTATAATTATTGCTTAAAGAGTTCCCGCTGGCTCGTGTATTACGTACGAAATGATCAGCCTTATCCAATGCAGAAGTAAACGTAACGTATGTCTCGCATTGAAGATGGAGTGGTCCGAAATAAGCAAAAAATAAAGAGCACAAGTTTCTTGGGATTTGAACATCAATAACAAAACAAGAATCTTATCTGCATCAGTAACCTGAAATTAGACGCATTTCTCATTTAAAATGTATACTATGTGGCCGTCTTTAATTTACTCGGTGCAGGAGAAAGAACAAAATGGAATATTTATATATAACTTCGAATACAAAATATGATTACTGTAAGCCTAATGAGCTATCCCATTAGAATTTCTGTCCCACGTTCCAGACACAGACCAAAATCGATTTGTACGATGAACACGACGTTGGTTGTTAATTGCTTATCAGTTTTGGAATGCGGCATTATGAAGTACGATAAACAATGTAGTAAATGTTTTCAAAACAAGAAGTTTCATGTGTCCAGTTCTTCGTCACATATTCAAATAGGACTTTCAGAAAAAAAAAAAAAAAAAAAAAAAACGAAAAACAAATATTTTTATTTTATTGATTTATTTCATTTTCATTAATTTATTTATCTATTTTTGAATGAAATGACAGAACATATTTAATAGTTTATACATACAAACTATACATATAAAGTCACTCTTACGTAGCAAGTTTTCTGAAAAGTAATTTAACTAAAATGTTATAATGTTTATCGAAACATTATTTTCAACGCAGCAATTTCTTTGTAAAAAATGTTTATACTTGTCTATGGTTTGAATCTCGACTGCTTTCGAATGAAAATATATTACCAACATTTTTCATATGACACGCATGCCCATGTTGTTATTTCTGTCTACAGCAATGAACATTATTGATTGTTTTTGAAAAATATCATGGTGTTGTGAATGAATTTTTCATTTGCTAAGATAATCAACCGTGTAAGACTCCAATAGCATATTGGTAAATTAAACTTGTGCATTTATGCCTGAGAGAACTATTATACCTATCCATTTTCTATAGCAACCGAGAAAACAAACATTTTGTTGTTGTAATTCTTTAGGATAATAAAATATTTTATTCTTTCGATATGATAATTATGCGTACAAATACAAAGAAAAAAAAATCCGAGAAAAAAATGTGTTTTACGTTTACATTTTGCAAGTTATTTTGAAACGAATTATTTTTAAAACCTGCGTAATACTCTCTAAAACTTTTAATTTTCTTCAGTTAGTCGTTGTTTTGCATTAAAATATCGCAGATGTAACTTAATAGTGCGTATAAATGTATTTAAGTTATAAGTTTCTTCTTATTTCTTTGGAAACCATCCGTTTTAACGTGATGTGCAAGATTTTTTGTTATTTGCTCTAGTGCTGAATTAGTACAATTACTTGTTGTGTATTTTAAACATGTACCTGGCATAAAAATCCTTTCGATAAACCTTATATTTTACTTCATCTTTCAGGTTCCTATTTGTTTATCTCGATGGAGTGATGGAACTGCTTCGCCCCCAAATATCAGCTCTGTAAGCATCAGAATGTAACTGAACGCGTTATCCAACAACTCCACCTTCCTTTTCATCCTTCCTTCTCCAGTACTTCTACCAATAGCCATGGCTTGCCCAAAGCCAACGATGGAGTTCTATTTTAACGAAAATCGAAGCCTGGAGTCAACCACAGACACAAGTGATAATTTTTCCCTCTCCTCAACACCTAAGCCTCATATGGATTTTAGGGGATCCTTGTACAAATCAAAATACGATTCAATATCTACTTATAGTGGACTTGCTGGCAGAGCATCCCCAGGTCATGATTTAGGATATCACACCTTGTTGACTAGGGACAGTGTAACTCCAACGCCAACGCATACTCCAACCGTTCCTCGCAGAAATTTTGATACCCTCAGCTGTTCATCTTCATCATTTCGATGGAGTAATGTGCCATCCCCTATGTGCAACATGTCGCCGTATCCTAGATCTTCGGACATTCCTCCCCCACCACCTCGCAATCATTGTGCATCAACTCATGCAACATCAACTCATTCCTCATCAATTGTTTCCGCTGCCAGGTTTGCATATTTCGTATTTTTTGACACATTCCCCCATCTTCGTCAATGTAGTTCACTGAATTTCTGAGTTGATTTTTTTTCTGTGTTAATAGTTATTCTCTGTATTTTCAGTAAGTTACCGCCCAGACTAAGGCAGAAATACATAAAATACACCACCAACACAGCCAATTCCAATCCGAGGACTGCAGTTTCGAGCTTATTAGCACTCATCAGCCCGGAATAGGAAGCGACTGAGCTGGAGGTGGAAAACCTCTTAAGGAAGCCAAGAGTGCCAAACAAACTGGTAGCTAATACAGAATTAGCACTGACCTCTTGGCTGAGCTAGCTCCACTTGGAATTGGCTGAGCTGGCGGTGTATTTTATGTAATTATTCTCTGTGTTTAAATTTCATAATTTAAAACTAAAAATATATTTCTAGTTTGTTATTTTATCTATTTTTAATGCTAAAATATTTTTACCCATAATGATTTTTTAGATAGTTACATTTGAATGTCTCCCGTTAGGATTTTTGTCTAAAACATTTTGATTGCTCAAAACCTTTAACATTTTCCCACCACTTTTGTTTGTTTTGATATATATGTTTTATGTCACAAGCTCAGCTCTTTCCGATAAATTTTGCGTGCGATTCCGATAAAGTTTTATATACACATATATAGTAAATATAATAAATACCAAATTAAAATAACTATTAATAAATAGACTACTAAATGTAGTATACGCATTAATAAATGTCAAGTTTGTTTGAACTGTTCAAAGTGGAACACAAAATGGTGCAAATCAAAAATTGAAGATCGGTGTCATTTGTTTATTCTTTTGTCTGATAGTATATGGACACTTACTGACACAGATTAGTTTAACACCAACATTATTGATTAAATTTATATACTTTCTCCTTACAATATATTTGATGAAATTCAGATACATACTCTGTTTTACAACAATCGACTATAACAGCTTTTTATGTAAGTATCTTTGGTGCCTTCCTAGCACGGGACGAATCCTTCTTTTCTGCCATGTGGAATTCATTGTAATCCTAAAGCTCAGCGAAACCATAAAATCACCTTCATTTATCCCTTCTAAAGACTTTTGAAAAACTCATCAAAAAAGAAAAAAGAAACAAAAAAAGGCGAAAATTTATTTCAAAACAGTATTTAAATGTTTCAGCTAATGTTTCTCATTCATTTTTTACATTTATACTTAGCATTACCATTTATACTTAGTAATACCCAAGAAAGTGAGGTTCGGAAGAAACGAGTAGTGAGCTCATAAAACTAATGAATTGTAATCATAGTAAATGAGATGCCTAATTTTCCCTTTGGCTATATTTTTAATTAATTGATATAGTCATTTTTTTATGAAGCCTTTCACAAACCAATCTCTCTTATCACCCACCCCTAATGGATCGCTCGATCTTTATTTCGCACTTATCTTTTTATGTTATCTGTGGGATGCATTTCCGTTTTTTTTTTAAATAAATATTTAAGTGCTTTCAATAAAAAACTTAACTTTCTTGAAGCGATAGGTTTTATTTCCTTTAAACTTACAAAGCAAACCATTGACCATTTTGAGATTTAGGGTGTGAGATGATTAATCCTTTACCACCCTTTCAAATAAAGCGCAGAAAGCAATCGGCGTGTGAGACTCTTCTTCTCATTTACTATAGTTTTAGACATAATGAAAGACCCGTACTTCGCAGACGGAGAGGAAGAATCGCTCATAGCTTGCCATTTTAGGTCTCTTACAGCGAAAATGTTCAATATCTTGCTTTGCGAATGATGGAGCAAAATGTAATCTTTCTCTAAAGAAAGACATTTCGTTAAGAACATAAAACAGAAAGAGCAAGTCATCACCCCAGAGCAACAGTAAGATATCTAAGCCGCAGAAAAATATCTTACTGTTGCTCTGAGACAACGAAAACAGAACGTGAACGATCCAAAGGTATGCCAAAGACATAGTAGTTGCGGTTTTAAAGATTGTTAATCTATATTGACGAAGATGTAATTTCTAAAAATTGAAGATTTTCCTAAATATGAGCAAACACAATGCACTTTGAATAAAATTAATTCGGTAGTAAAATTTGAAGTTATAGCACCGGTTTAAACTAGATGCATAAATTTAAAACCAATAAGATGGATACAGTCATCAGGTTTAAGCAAATAGCTCTATTAGCTGAAAGATGTCGAGAACCAAGTCTTTTCTTTTTATGATGCCAAAGTTGTGGATGAGGAGAGAAAATTACACATCTTTCAAACAAGATTGAAAATATGTCTCTTAAATATTTGTCTAAATTCTTTTATTTGTTATGGACTAAAATTAGAGATCTGCTTAAGCAAAAAAAAAAAAAAAAAGAGATTGGCCATGCCTTTAGTCCAAGTGTCTTACGTGGTCCATTGGTTAGGACAGCCATTCTTCTCCCAGACGACCTGGTATCAATCCCCAAAATGGGTCTAGAGAATGAATCTACGTCATCTTCAGTGCTATTAGACAATACTTAAAAGGTAAGAGTTGGTGGAGAAAATAGGCCTTAGCCCGAACTTTGAAGAATCAGGCAGTCAAAGTAAGTACATGAAGTTGAGGTTTATAGTGCAAATAAGAACCATTCACAATTTCATCATACGTAGTTAAGTTTTTCCATAAAACTGACTTTAAAGTTATTATTTTACACCAGACTTTTCCACCCGAGGAAAACGCTTTTCGTAGAGCTGGTGTCAAAAAATAGTTTGCTCAAAAAAACAATGAAAATTAATCATAATGAAGTTATTTTTCTCTTTGGGATCGACAGTCGAGTCGAGCTTGAATCTAACAGAAAAAATTCCAAATCCTGCCAACAAGATAGGCCGGGTATGTGTTGAGCCAAAACAAATTTCTTCCTTAAACTAATTATTTAGAAAAACCATAATGTAAAACTTTTCAACTTGCTTTTAAAATTTCAAACTTAATTTAATCTTTTCATTTTAGGTCCTCAAGTTTGAATGGTTCCTCCCATTTGCTTGACACAACGCCACTCGTGTCGACGTTTAAAGGGAAAAAATCTCATAAAACATCTTTCTTTGATCGACTTAGCGACGATCTCATTTTAAAGATTTTCTCCTTTCTATCGAGTAATCACCTCTGCGTTTGTGCCAGAGTTTGCCGAAGGTGGTACTTCCTTGCATGGGAGCCTCAACTTTGGACTTCAGTATGTCTTAGTAGTGAAAGAATTCATGTTGACAGAGGCTTGAAAACGTTGTTTCGACTCTTATGTAGAGATTCTCCAACAGTATGCCTTGCTGTTGAAAGGATTAATCTGAGTGGTTGCTGTAAACTTACAGATAAAGGACTTTTTACCATCGCTAGGCGGTGTCCGGAACTGAAAACTCTAGAAATAAGAGGTTGTGCCTTAGTGTCAAATACAGGAATTGCTGAGGTTACAGCGAGATGTGTTCATATACTCAGACTGGATCTTACAGGTAAGACTGAATTATATAACTGGCTTGATTTTTATATTAGTTTTGAACAACTATTGAATTTAACCAAATATTTCTTTAAAGAACAAAAGTTTCTGTTAAGTACTTCTTTAAGTTGCAAGCTGTTAGCCAGAAGTTCCTGATTAGATTTATTTGAATTTTATGTGTGCACTGCGAATTTTCGTGCCAAACTTAAATTTCGTTATGTAAAAGCAGTGTGCTCTTTTTATGAAATATCAATTAGTAATTGAAAAAGACTTATTTCAAAAATTGTGCAGAGTATCGTTAATTCGAGCTAATTGGGACAGGGGATACTTCGGACTACGAAATTAGCCGGATTATCAAGCATGAGGTTGTTAGATTTTATCAATAACTTAAGTCCTGTAAAAAATGTATATTGCATGGCGCATGAAATTTCAAGCAGAAAGCTTCGCTTTCTCCTTTCTTAAAACTCGCAATGAACACTAATTTTTAGTTGTACTTTATTTTTTCAGTTGATGTTAAAAGCTATTTAGTCTGTTGACTCACAAATTATGCTACACTCAATAATATACAATCCTATATGATTTCACTGCTTAAACAGACGCTACAAGCCACTAACAAAACACAAGTCACATACGTTCGCTTGCAACTGTTCACTTAATTACAGTACTCCAGTCGCTTTCGAAGTACCCGACGTTTGAATTACAGAGATTCGGATTAACGAGGCTCCTTTATTTTTACTCTTCTGAGCTATACAGCACATCCTTGTTTATCCGGACTAACTAGAGCCAAAGGCAATCTAGATGATCGGAAAATCCGGTTAATCCGTGTTGTAAGAGTAATAAGCAGACTAAATGTTCATTACGATAAAAAAACTATATTTTTAAAGAAAATTGCATAGATTTTTTGCCTTTTAAACAATTCTATCAAAACAATTTTCACATAATTTCTTTAAAAAAATTTAGTCAACAATCTTCTGGTTCAAACGCGTTATGGTGGAAGAATACTCATAGTTTATTTTGTTGCCAGCAGTGTGCATTTGAAAATAAGTAATTTTGGGATTCGTTACAAATGTTAAAAAATTAATCGCGGGAAGTTCTTACCGCTAAATTCCAAAGGAAACGGATCCTTTTTGATCAACACCTTTTAATACCGAAAGAAACGCTAATAATCCACAATGTTTACATCATTATATTATTCATGTTGTGTGGCATGAATGAAACGAGGAGCATTACTTGAAGCTACTAATGATTCCAGAAACTCCTTTAACGTAGACAATGTGTTACGTCACACATCATCAATCACCGCAAATAACAAATATTAAATTCAGGTATGAAAAAATATTTTTCAAAAATAATCTACTCTATTGCACACTTAAGAATAAGTAGTTTAGATTTGTTACGAATGTTAAAAAATTAATCGCGGGAAGTTATTACCTCCAAATTCCAAGGGAAATGGATCTTTTTTGATCAACACCTTTTAATACCGTAAGAAACGATATTAATCCCCAGTGTTTACATCCTTACAATATTCACGTTAAGTGGCTTTTCATGAATGAAATGACGAGCATTATTCAAAGCTACTAATGGTTCCAGAAACTGCTTTATCGTGGACACTGTATTACGTCACACATAAGTTCATCAATCACCGTATGTTAATTATAGCATTTGCCCACTTCTTTCAAGTGCTTCTTTTTCAATCGGAACAATGCTGAACATTAAATGTTTCGCCTTCGAAATCTACTTTTGATATTTTCTTTGGAGGTTGATGCCACAAGCAGTTTAATAGCTTATTCGATTTTTTTTTCTTTTATATTTTTTCACAGCTAAATGATTTTGTGCTGGAGTAGACAGTTGGAATAGAGTGTGGTAGGCAATGTATAAAAAAATTGATTTTGTGTGAATAAAAAAAAAATAAAAAAAGCTCGTAAATAATTCTCAATCGGAGAACAGCGTTCATTAAATAGTTATACACATCAGAGTTGATTTTATTTATTTATTTTTTTTTATTTTTCAACAGTATCGCTGTTTGATTTCCCCTTCCTGGTATAAGGTGTATAATGACTCTTTGTCTTTGCTAGAGCTTATATAAGGAAAGTGTTTACCTTTATGCGGACGCAATAAATGAGGAAATCAGTTTAGTCAAAGTTTTCAATTGCAAAAATGTAGTAAGTTGCTTGTCTCGGAGTTATGGAGTCGGAGTCGGACTGATTTCGGGTAAAGAAATCGGAGTAGGAGGCTTTTAAATTCCAGGAGTTTTGGTCGATCATTTTCCCTCATAGTCTGCAGCTCCGCCAAGATTGCGGACTCCAAAGTTGGAGTCGTATTGATTTTGGCATGAAGAAGTCGGAGACTGTAAATTTTCAGAAACTGGAGTCGGAGTCGCCATTTATTTCCTAGTTCACAGCCCTGGTTACCAGGAGCTCTTTTGTCATTGCGCAATGCTGTAGAGAGTTTCGAGAAGCAATAAATCCTATTAAAGCCTACTATGGCTGTCAATGAACGTGTTATAGTAGTCATGTATGTAGCTTTGCACTTTATTCTGCTTAATTTAAATAAATATGTACATAGTTTAGAACCATCTTATATGCACACTTCCACGGATAATTCCTTATTTGTGTAAAACGTTCTGCAAATGAATAAATTTTTAAAAGAAAATTAAAAAACGTTTCACACACACAAATGCACAAATTAAGGGAAAAAAAAGCTCATACACGAGTCTTGTGGTTACAAGAAACTCCGTTTTCAAATAGGTGAGCTTACGGACATAAAGACATTTGACAAAAGCTAAGACTTTTAACATAATAGCCGGGCCCAATTTCCCAATAGGCAAAGTAGGTAGCTGCCAAATTTTGCTTAACCACCCATATCAGCAAAAATTGAAAAGTAAATTTTGTCCGTTGGTACAGCAGCTTCCCCTACCAATTGTTTTAGACATTTCTAAACATCCTTCACACACACACACACATAAACTATTTTTACCCATTTCTTAACTTCATTTTTCCGAATTTAAACGTCGAGAACTGAAATTTTACTGTATTTAAAAAGAAGCTGTGTTATTAAATAAAAATTCGGGTTATGGTGCACAAAATCAATGGGAGAGAATGGCATAAAATGAAACAGTACGATACGTATGGTATATTGCAATAATAAAATGCAGCACTACAATAGTACTGTACAGTAGATATAGTAATTATATTCGAGACACTTTTTAATTGTTCAAGAATATCGAAAATCTTTAAATTCCTTTAGTTGTCAGAAACTTTCTATCATTCCATTTAAAACTTTAGATAAACAGCCCTCTTACGTGAAATAATGTTTCATCAACTTCACACTTAGAATGAAAAAGATGCGGAGTGGCGATTTGTAAATTCGCGATTTGTAAAAAAAAAGCGATGTTTCTACTGGTACAGTGTGGGGTACTTTTGCTTTCGGTGATGCTAAAAGGATTGCGCATTCACGAAACTAATATTTAGTACCCATTAAAGAAGGTGACACTTAAGCCTTGCGATTCCCTTCTGAAAATTTAAGTGTTACGGGGTGAGAAATTCGAGTTAGCTCCAAAATTCGTTAATCGAGAAAAGATCGCTATTTAGCCATTTCGCTCTAGTCGACACTTGCACATTAAAGTCAAGTAATCATTCTTAGTTACGTTTCATATTTCGGATATTTATTAATATTTGATTATAAATGCTCGTACCGTTTGGGATATTTTTTAAATTTCTTTAAATTTTGTTTTTTACTGATTGAGTGTCGATATATCAACAGAATAAAGGTCAATTATAAAATATTGTAAGTTTTCGAGTTTATTTGGTACAATTGAAAAATGCTCTTACAGTCGACTCCCGCTACAACGCGATCCGACTTACGCGAAATGGCTATAACGCGAATTTTTCACGAGTAACGAATTTTAGAGCTAACGCGAATTTTTCGCCCACAACATGAATTTTTCTAGAAGGAAGTATCAGCTTCGTTATTGACTACTAAATATTGATTTCGTGAATGTTATTACGTCCCTTTGAGCATCACTGACAGCCAAAGTTCCCACGCCAAGCTAGTCTAGTGCAAATAACCATAATGGCACCTTAGTGTCACCTTCATCTACAGTTTGAAAATGTGAAGAAAAAGAAAGTTTCTGATAAAAAAAATTTAAAAAGGCTAAGATTCTCGATATGCTTGAACAATTACAAAACGTCGAAGGTAGCGCGACAATAAGTATGAGTAAATCTTCCATATGTACAGTTAAAAGTCAAAACAAAAAGATGTCCGTAAAAGTTTACAACTTAGTTTCAATATTGAAGCTTGTAGAGCAATTTAGCAAAGTAAAAATTATGAAAATGAAAGCTACGCGCGCACTTGCATTGTGGATTAATAAAAAGATCAGGTAGAGGAGATGTAGTCACAAACTGAAACGTTTTAAATAAAAGGTGAAGCGTATTTAAAAATGTATTAGATAAAAATGATCTGATCTTGGAGCTTAAATCATCACTAGTATTCTCATTTTTTAACTCGTAAATATTGCTAATGTATCTACTGTACAGTACTATTTTGTGCATCATTTTAATTTTATTGCATGCAGTGCGTACCGTGTTGTTTTTTTTTATATCTGTTATTCCCATTGGTCATTCATTTTGTGCATCTTAAGTGTTTCATGTTGAATAACAGTTTTTTATTTTTTAAATACAGTAAAAGTTCAGTTCTTTATGGAAGAAACTAATGGTTAAGGAATGCTTTAGAGCAGTTTGAGGGGTGTTTATAAGTGCCTAAAAGTATTTGGTATGCTTTAAAAAATTTGTATGCATATATTTTTCCATAACGCCGAAATTTCAACTTACGCGAGGAGTCTTGGAACGCATCCCTCGCGTAAGTCGGGACTCGACTGTATTTCATTTTATCAGTAACGTAAGAAAAGAGATGGTGTCCGGGTCCGGACCCCTCGCTTGAAACTCAAAACCAATAAACTAGTTCCTACGAAATATAAGTGCCTGTAAAATTAACTTTTATAATGAAATTAACGTTTCTCTCTTTTGTTTAAAAGATGTTTTTCACCATCTAAATCAATTTTATGTACAAAAATGTATGTATTTATAAAATTTTAAATAAATTATGACTGCATCTACTATTTATATTTTCAAGTAGCCGAGTTGCACTTCTTTAATGAAATATTCACTGTCAGGAAAGGATTAAAACCTTGAAGGTTGAATTCCTTCAACTTTTTAAATCCTTTCTTGCAGCGAATATTGGTAAAAATCGTAAAAAATGTTTGGAATGACAAATTGGCTCGGTAAAGGAATGAAACAATAAATAATTCTTAGTAGTATTGAATTTTTAAATGAGCCAATTCATCAATCTAAACCAGATTTTTAATTTTTTCGTTCAATCCTCAAACGGTGTGTATGTGTATGTTTTTTATTTATTTATTTTTTAAAAAGTGGCGAAGTAGTGACTACTTTTCAAAAGTAGTTTGTAGTTGCTACATTTTGAAAAAAGTAGTTGTAGTTAACTACATTTGTAATAAAGTAGTTGTAGTTGTAGTTCGCTACCGAAAAAAAGTTAGTTTTTCCAACCACATGCTTAGGAGAAAGTTCTTATCCAATTAATAACACCCATACCATTGCAGTGATTCGAGCCCGGTCCCACGATGCAGGAGCATAATACGTCTTTTCTTCTGCCAATGACTAACCCATACTGAGTTTGAAAGCACGGTGCAATTAAAATAAAATTCAGGAAGTGAGAAGCCATGGGAGGGAGAAAATTTAAAGTTTTGAGTAAAACGCGTACAATTGTTTAAACCGTAGACTTTCATAGAAAAGTTCTTCTAAATCGTCCTCTTTAAGCAGCACTTATCAAGGCTATTATTACCATCTCTTGCTGGAAAACATATGAGAATTTTGCTTACCATTTGTACCAGTTATTTCTAAAATTTAAATTTCGGCACTTGCACTTCTTTGTGTGGAGGTGAGAGAGCTATCATTAAAGTCTGAGAATAAAAAACCCTGAATCTTATATCTTTAAACGAGGAATTCTTGTGGGTATACATATATATCTTATCTCGGAAACGGCTCTAACGATTTGGATGAAATTTTGGATTTAATTGTAGTTTTGCATTCTAAGTTCATCTACATCAGTGTTTTTTCTGTAAAAACGCGATTTTTTTTTACAAAAAACAGTTTTTTAATATAAAGTCAAATTGAGTTAAGCCTTGAAGTAAACGGTGGGTTGAGGCATCAGGCAGACGATTTGCAACCATAACAATGAAAATTTGTCTCTTCTCGCTTTAAAATTTTATACTTGCTTAGGGTTGCCAGGCTTGGCTGATATTGGCCACTTTGGCTAATTTCAAACACACTTGGCTGAAAACAAAATCAAAAGCATTATGTAAGTCGATGTAAGGCTTTTTTTCTTTTTTAAGTGAAACTATTGCGTGACCATCCTATTTTATTTTATTTTATTTATTTATTTTCTTTTTACACTTCAAATAGTTTAACATGTTTTTTAAATCACGCATCTAAATTTTATTTCGAAGAAGTGTATATCTTGAGATTGTTTATGTTTTGTTAAGACAGTTGTTATCATTTGTTGGAATGGTTTGTGGATCATCAGTTTTGATGGATATCATGCTGTATGTAGTATTTTCTGGCGCTAAAACTAAAAGTACTTATTCAAAAAGAAAATCTCGATTGGGATAAAATCGTGAAACGCATCATAGTATGAAAGGAAGTATTCGGTTAAAAACCGATTTCACCATAGCAAAACTAAGGTCAAAATATTTTAATTACTGACAAGAAAATTGTATAGTGGAAACAAACGTAACAGATAGTTTATGACAAAATGTTGATTTAATTACATGCAGAATCTTCTTTCTTTGGTACTTTAGTGTTATAAGAAGGTCGAGTATATAATATGTATTTCGTTAACGTGAAGCTTTTCAAGTATATTTGGAAAAGTATTGAACCTTAAAAAAACACAATTTGACAAAAAATAATTCTTTTAAAGCCGAGCGAGGCTCGGTCGTCCAGGTACTATACCATTTATAACTCGTATTGCTATTGTATTTCCAAGATAACGGGAAGAAACAAGGCTCGAGAATGTTGAAAGAAGTTCCCCTTTTTGGGGGGAGGGTTGAAATTTCCGCTCTCTCGCCTTGGGCAAATATATAAGCAAGTAACTAAGACGCCACCCCGAAAATTTCCAATGTTTAAATAATACCTTTTCAAGCTTCGGCTGTGTAACGTGTGTGGTACGACTCTCTCCTACGCAAGCGACTTTCGCTAAAATCCATCTTTTCCCGAGCGTTGTCCGCAAATTGCCTGCCTCAATGATTAAGGTTGAGTCTTTGTGGGTGTAGGCCAAAGAATCATTATTAGAGCTTGGTCGCTAAAGACTGCATTAATTCCTATCTGAGTGAGCAAAATTGCAGGTTTTCACGTTTGTGTAATTAGGCATGGCATCGTTTTATGAATCTCGGCTATTGTATACTGAGCTCTATAATTGGTGACGGGCTGGGAGATTTGATTTTTTCGTTTTATTTTAGATCCTATTCTTTTGTAGGTGGAGCGCATTTCTAAGCTTCAAAAGCCAGTTTCTGATATATTTTTTAAACGATTGCGCTTTGCTGCCTTTGAAGTCGAATTTTTTCTTTTGAATTCCTTTGTTGAGTGTTAATCGAGAGGGCGAGCATTATAATAGTGTTTGCATTTCTTTGTTTTCTCATACATTTGGTTTGCATAAATAGTGGCTTCTAAGTTTTTCGTGATTATGTAATCACTATGGTGAATCAAGTGAAATAGACCTTTTGTTCTTTAATGATGAAAAATCATGGTAGTGAATTTTAGTTTGCCATTATGTTTTAATTGTCTTACAAAACGGATGTTTATTAAAAGTTAGCAAGCAGAAAAAAAATCTGATAACAGTAACATAATTTCGTATAGGCCAAGTCATTACCGCAGCCAGAATTTTCCTTCTAGAGGGTTGGGATCTTGGTCCTAATAGGCATTGCTTGTATATAAACTACAGTATTAAGATTGGCAATATTTGTTAAAACCAAGGGTTTTGAGAGGTGCTGTGCCACGAGGGGGAGGGGAGAATGCTGAGGGGTGCTGTGCCACTGGTCTTCATTTTGATCGAGAAAAAAAAGTTTGATTCAGCTCAAAAAACAGCTCAATTATAGTCCATTGAACAGTGTACTGATCAGAGCTGCAGCTCGGTCAGCTTACTAACGTCATCAAACGGTTTGTTATCCATTTTTTACGGATAGCAAACCGTTAAATCTGCGTCTGTCTTTATTGATGTATATCAAATTATGTTCTGCTCAATGTTATTTCGATTTAACAGCGATCCATGTTTACTGCTACTCTGAGAGTGCATAATTTCATTCAACTATGGTTTCTGAAAAATGTTGGTTAAGCCATTTTTTGAAAGAAGCCTTACAATTAGACCACAACTTGACTCGAAATCCAAACTGAATTTTTCATAACAGCATTCAATGTATTTGCAAATATATTATGCGTAGCCAAAAATGGATAAATATTTCAATATCAATTTCTAGGGTTATAAATGCTTAGCCTAGTGAAGAAACAAAAATATTTAGAACGACAATTTTATAGCCAAAAATTTACTTTATAAAGAACTAGCTGTACCCGACGCGCGTTGCTACGCCAACAAAAAAATACATCATTATACTGATTTTCATGACAATCGGTTGAACGGGGCAGAAGTTGCTACTCTGCAGTGCCACCTGGTGGCGAGTGGCTTCAATGAGCATATTATGCACCTTCTCCGTGGAAAAATACATATATATATAGCAATTTTCATAATAATCGGTCCAGGTATCAAGTGAAGCCGTGACTATACTCAAATTTTGTACTCACGCAGTTTGCAAGATCAATCAATCGCTAAAAATATCAAATAGAAAAAGTTTTAAATCCCCCTGTTGCATGAAAAGCCATAAAACAATAAAGAAAGAATTTATTTGTTCAAACGCAAGAAAAATGGCAACAGCTAACTTCTTATCAATGAGATCTTTCACGCGAATTAATTTCTGCAGCCGATAATTTTATTCGTATTTATCCAATGGATTGTGACTTAAATTGGAATAAAAAAGGAACTAACGATCGGATTTTTTTCGAACTGGTCTATAAACATTCCCAGTACCAAAAATAACAAACGGTGAAAGTTTCAGCCAAATCTGCCGGGTAGTTTTTGAGTTCATGGATGACATACAGACTAACATTCATTTTTATATATATAGATACGTCTTTTTAGCACTTAAGAGAGCAGTATAATATTACAGTGTCAGTAGTGATTCATATGATATTGGATGCGTTTTTAAATCATTTCAGAAAAGTTGTTTCTTCAACTTAATGGAAGTAGTAAAACTTATAGTTTATTTTTTAATTATTATTATTGATTACTGTTATGTAACTTGAATCTCAGTTTGAAGTGTCTTACAAATAGTACTCAGTTTTTCAAGTGCTCAGGATCAGTTATTCGCAAATTATTATTTATTGTACAGTGTAGTTTGACATTCAAAAGACGCCATTTGGACAACTACCGCTCGTTTATGCTTCATGGCAGAATCCAATATACTCATCACCATTCCGTATTTGGTGTGGAGAATGGCAGGATTTGTTTCAGAGGTAACTGGTAAAGATTTTAAACACTTAAAATGTTAAAAGTGATTAATATTTACCCAACTGGTTAGGAGATTTTTTCGTAACATAAATGGCGATGTGAGGAATATGTAACCACAACATTACATTTCTTCTGCGCTCCACAAGATTTATCAAATAAAGTTGGAAAGTATCCAATGATTTTTGTGTTACTTATTTATATAAATATACAACAGAAGCATTAGCGTAAATTATATGCATATAAAGGTATATATCGTCGTCTCAGAGCAACAGTAAAATATCTTAGTATTATTTCTGGGATTAAATGCCTTGCTTTTGCTTTGAGGCGATGATATGTAAGTATTACAAAACGTTTAAAAGCAAAGGACTAATTTTTCTGTGGTGAGTAAGACACTTCACCTGACCAGCTAATGGTTACAGAAATAAACTGATTCAAAACAGAAGATTAGAAAGGGGAGGGGGGTTGTTCCCATTCTAAACCGTTCATTAAATACATCTTTTATATATCACTTGTAACGTTTAATTAGCTCGCTTTAAATATTAGAGTTCAAAGAATGGTGCGTTAAGACAAAATCACATTCTTGGCACCTGCTCCACATAAACGTTAATGAGAGACAATTTTTCAGTAGTTAAAAAATCTCTAATTGATCAGAAGGCTCAAAAAACGGTCAACTAAAGGTACTAATTCTAGACAGTTAACAAGAACTTTTCATTACTTCTGCTTTTAAATTATGCCATCATGTTTTGTAAGGTCTAGTGATAATTGCAGGATCGACCACCCACCTTGTTTTTGTCGGTAATTATATCACTATCAAAATTATCTTCAAAATGGAAGATTTATTTTATAGTTATAGTAATAAAAGAGCAATTTTGCTCTTTAATAACTCGTATTTTTATCTTTATTTTCTGACATTATATATATATATATATATATATATATATATATATATATATATATATATATATATATATATATATATATATATATATATATATTATTTATTTAAAGTCATGAATATTGTTGAAAATTAAACATTTTTATTTTATTTCCCTGTTCGTGTTTGGGTGTGATTATTGCTGTCTTCACTGAAAACAAAAAAAGTGAAGTAAAGAAATGAAATTAATACTTTAAATTTAATTGATTTGTTTACTTTGCATGAATTCACAATACGTAAGTGTTCTATCAAACTGCGTTTTTTTTTATTTTACTTCTTAATTTTATTAAAATATAAAATTTAATTTAAAAGCTGAATAGAACGAAATTTTAATAAAATCAAAAGGCCAAATTTACTGCTAAATAGAGTCAAGAGATGTTTATTAAATAAATATAAACCATAATGCAGCATTAAGATTAAACATTGTTTTTTTAAATTTTAACTGAATCCATAGTTCCTACTCGCAAGGATGAAGGCAAACCTAAATAAAAAGAAATTTTAATAAAATGAAAGCTCCAGATTTACTTTTAAATAGGTTCGGTGGATGGTTATTAAATAAATATAGAAAATAATGCAGCAGAAATATAAAAGGAAAGTTTTTAACATTGTAACTGGATCCATAGCTCCTGAATAGTTCTCGCAAGTAGGAAGGCAAAAAGATACCAATGTTACTCAAACCCTGGTTTTTAAGTATCACAGAAAAAAAAGATAAAGATGCATGTTATAGTCCAGTCATTTAAGCTTAAATTAGGTAAGAATCTCGGAATTCGAGATACCCAGCTGTAACAGGGTGGCGACAGATCAGGGAAATCAGGGAGATCAGGGAAAAGTCAGGGAACTTTATATTAATCAGGGCAAAATCAGGGAATTTCGAAAAAATAATAAAAAATCAGGGAAAATTGATTTTATGAAGAAAAACTTTTTTTTTTTTGCTTTACGAAATTAAGTACTCTAATTCCCTACACATTTTCCGCCAATTATCTGTTCAAAAAAAAAGTAAAATTAATGAAGTGCGATTATTAGTACAGTAAAATTAGGCCAAAAAATGGCCAAACCCAAACATCCAAAAAGGAAAAGAAGGTGAAACCTGTTGCAAATTACTTCTTACCCTTCCAGCAAGAAGGGGTAAAAAGTAACAGCACTTTGCGCGTCGGGTTTGGGGGGAAGGGGGGGGACGAAATAATCCTCTATTTAAATAAAAGTAATTTCTATTACTTAAAAAATATTCTCAAACCTCGCAGAAACCATTCTATAATAGTAAAATAATAAACTATCGCAGAAAAAA
This sequence comes from Uloborus diversus, assembly GCF_026930045.1. Taxonomy (NCBI): domain Eukaryota; kingdom Metazoa; phylum Arthropoda; class Arachnida; order Araneae; family Uloboridae; genus Uloborus; species Uloborus diversus. The sequence goes on along the minus strand of NC_072733.1, from coordinate 35,279,729 downwards.
ATTCTAATTAACAGGAGTGCACAGATGGGGGGATGGGGAGGGGGGTCCATGAAGCAGATTTGCTTCATTGGAATTTTTAAGGCAGTTTTTTCAAGGGATATTTCTTTCTTTTTTGGGGACTTTTATTCTGGATGGGTACTCCGTAACACTTGAGGGGTGTGCTATCGCTTTGGGGGGGGGGGGGACCCTGAATTTGCATTCTAAAATCAGCGATTGCAGTGAAGTTCGCGAAACAATTTCCTGATTTCAACTTTTCCGTACAAAATGCCACACAATGATATAGTAATGTCAGAAGAATAATTCTAAAAGATCTAAGCGAGCTCAGTAACCAAATTATTTGTGACTGGAGTTATTGAACTGTTTAGAGCGCTGGAAAACCAAATTCCTGTGCAGCATAAAAAAGTCTAAACTGACTAAAGTTTCTCTACTTCTTGAATAATTTACTTCAACTTTTCTGCAATCTTTATTTCTTTTTCGGCAAATTTTGCTGACGATTCGGAAAATTTGAAGATAATATTGCAACATATTCTTTCTTTATTTTATTTATTTTTTTGAATTTTTAAATTTTATTTGATGATACCTAGCATTCCTTCTTATTAGATGTTATGTACGTAAGCTCGTGTCTTATCATTCGGTAAAATTAAAATTTTCGTCCTCCCAAAAATTTTAGTTCGATGCGCCTATGTTTATAGTATTTAATTTTGTCAATCGGGTTCATGGCTCAAGTACTGCTCTTGGGCAGATTATCAAGCGATTCACAAAAGACCAATTTAAATAATATTTACAGTACAATTATTAATTAATAGAGCATGGTTATTATTTTTTCATGGCCCTATAGTTTCATAAAACATGTTCTCTTTCATTCTTTGAAGTTTTAAAACATTTCCTTACAATGGCAACGCAGATAAATTTAAAAAAATTATAATAAAAAATTATATAGACTTGATTTAGACCTATAAGAAAAAATATGTTAGAAAATGGGGAGATAAAGAGTTACTGAGATTTGTGTCAAATGCGAAGCATGTTGGTATGTTTCACATAAGACAGCATCTTTATTTTCAGAAAAAATAACTAACTTCTTTGTTGTTTCATTATTTGTTATCGTTTGCTAAAAAAGACATTTTGATATTAAATACAGGCTTAAAAAATTTCTCAAATCTTGAAAACGTTTGATCTTCATATGCCAGCCTCCAAATTTTACCACCTGAGACTTACATCGCAGTTTGAAATCCCCCTCACGAACTCTAGGTTTCTGCAATATATTACTCATGCAGTAGATTGCGAAATGTACATCATTGTGTTATTATCTCAGAAAAACTTTGATTATTTTTTTTTTTACGATTTTACCATGAAACTCAGAAGCTTCGAGGCATTTTGGAATTTTTTTTTTTTTTTTTTTTTTTGGAGAAGAAAATCTAGAGGATCTATATATGTGTATAGCAATCCCGAGGCATGTGGTTTTTTACAAGCTACATCTTCAACGAGAAAATACCACGCGTTCCAATACTGGACCCTCAGGGGGTGGGGAAAACTGTGGCGCAGGCACAATGAGGGTCGACCCCTCTGTGGAATGTAGAAAACTGAAGAGCGGAACGCTGCTTAGGCGTTAATGAGGAGAGGGGGGAAAGATGATTTCAGGGGTTGCGTCTCTGAGAAAAACTTTCTGTTTCATTAAAGTATACCCTCTTAAGTCAAATAAAAGGACTTTAAAAGGTGTTTGATTCAAACATTTTTGCTGTGAGAAGTTGTGTTTAACATTTAACAATGTAAACAGAAGAAAGAATGCTGAAAGCGAAAAGAAAAGCTATCAAATAAAGCATTAATTCTACTGTTCCGTTACTTTTCTTTGTCTTTGTTTACGTTTTGGGTAGGAATTTTGTGTATTGAAAGAAACTCCTATTGCCTAAAAACGTGACGGAAACAAGATCTTTAAAAATAATAGCAGAACACAATATATGATAGAAATGCGTTATTTGTTGCTTAATCGCTTTTCACTATTTTCTTTACATGATAAAAAGCTTATGCCGTAATTTTAAGCATAAATTATCGTTTATTTTACGTGTCATTTGCGATTTGAGAAACTGAATCTAATGTGCAAAAGTCGTCTCTTTTATTCCTTTATCCGATTTATCTAAATTTGAACTTTCAGTTTCTCCCAGGATATGTTGGGCGTTGTAAAAGGCTGAACGGAGAAGGGAGGCGTTAAAATGCGGGAAAAATTGAAAACAGGAAGTAAGCTATACGTTACGTTCTTAGGTTGATGAAAGCAGTGTAATAAGAGAAATGCGGCGTGGTCAGAGAAAATGAAAAGTTGAATTTGCTCTTTTGTGCAACTCAAAATCGAGCATTTTGTCCATAAGTTCTTCACAAAAGAAAGAGAATATAATTTAATTTTAAATATACGTATACCATTTTAAATATTCATTTATTTTTAATTTTCAGTTTCTTTTTTTCCCCCGTTCTTTTTTTCTTTTCTCAATAAAGAATAGGCTTAATAAGGACTATGATGACCAATTTTATATCAATAGAGGTAATTAAGTTCCCGAATATAACTACACAGATTATTTAAAAAGTTAAACTTTTTTTGTGTGGGCGGATGTGTAAATTATTACTTTTTATTTTGTTTTGTCTTCTCATAAAATCTTTTCTCAAAATTTAAACTTGACGAACTTTGAGAAACAAAAATCGACAAAAGGATGGAAAATATTTAAATATTTCAAAAATGTTTAAAACATAGTAGATTTTTGATTAGCAGTACAGTAGACCCTTGTTTACGCAGGTTTATTTTACGCGGTTTCGATTATAAGAGATTTAAGATTTGACACAGGGTGACGACAGATCAGGGAAATCAGGGAGATCAGAGAAAAGTCAGGAAACTTTATCACCCAGGGAAATATCAGGCAATTTTGAAAAAATAACAAAAATTCAGGGAAAATTGATCAAAGAAGAAAAAAAAATCTTGCAAAATGAAATACTTTGATTCCCTACGAATTTTCCGCCATTTTTTTTTCTTTTAAGGTAAAATTACTGAGTTGAGATTATACAGTGCCGCATATTTGTGTATGTTTTTTCCTCGAGGTCAAAGTACATTCAATCTTAGGATGAGCTTCTTAAGATTACTTCTGTGTCTGTTAAGTTGTTTATTTTACTTTATTTTTATGAAAGTTATTATTATTAAAGTTTAATTTTCCTTCCACTCATTCCAAGCTACGTAAAATAAACAACCCTACAGGCAAAGAGGAAGCCGTCATTAATGACTTCGCTCCCTTGTCTTTACTCAATGTCTTGAAGTAATTAGCATACTGTTATCACGATTTCAAGAAAAAATCTTTGTTTTTTAAATTAATGTTGAAAAAATCTTTAAAAGTTATCACTTGGCGATTTTAATTTATTGCTAAAATTGAATTTTGACTAAAAATCAATTTTTTTTTTTTTTTTTTTTTTTTTTTTTTGCCATGGTATTTGCTGTATTTCAGATTACACAATGTTTTTTTTTTTTTTCAGACTTTAAAACTCTTTTATTTTAAAACCATATACATATACATTTTGAAATCAATAATTGTTTTTGAATTTCAATGTTGTTTGTTACTAAAGTAATCTAAGATTTTGAAATTGAGTTGTGTACATAAGCAAATATTTATATTATTTTTTAATAGTTAAAATGCTGTATTCATTCATTAAAACCTAGTTCTTGATTAGAGAATAGCTCAATATGGCTGGTTGTTGAAAAATTTCAATTTGTTTGACATAAATGTCTATTCTACCGTGTGCAAGTAAAGGGCAGTAACTGCACATTTTTCATTTTTCTTTTTTTTTCATTTTTGTAATCTGTTGTACATTATCTTTATTGTACATACTCGCTTATTTTGTTTCCGCTGAAAAAGAGACGCGAAAAAAACGTCTAATCCCAATATTTCTCCTATTGTTAGTATACTGAAACCACCACACATTTCTTCAAATATCTCAAAAACTAGTTTCTGCAGATACTGCCATTTACCTGCACACGACAGCATTATTTACGTAAGTAAAACTACATTACTTCTATACTTTACCTATCACTTGTTATTTTTGAAGCAACAATTATACTGCTAGAGAATTCAGTTCAAGATTATTTCCATTTAAATTTTTCGGTGTTATCATGATTAGATATGTCTTTAAGAGTGGTTTTAACAATTTCTTAGAATTCTTATGTTAACTGGTTCCTGGAAGTAAAGTATTTGTTTTAGATTTCGTACAATATTTCTCTGTCGATAGTTTAATATACTATTTTTACCAAAAAAAGGGGGAGCATCTTTTCAAAATAAATTTTTAATTAACAGTTTAAACCGTTCTAAACACTGCATTTTATTTAATATGCAATGCTTTTCAGGTAGGGCAAAGAAAGAAAACCATTATCATTGGTAACGTTAAACAGGGAAATTTGGTGAATTTAATCAGGGAAATCAGGGAACAGTCAGGGAACTTTTTTTTTTGCAGTTTCTGTCGCCACCCTGTGATACCTTTATTTTATTTTATGTGGATGAGTTTCGATTTTACGCGGATGCGGCACTGCAAACAGATAACATTTTCCTCTCTTTCAAAATCCCAACTACTGAGACTGTAGATGAGAAGTAATAAACTGTATTTTGACGTGCTAACTAGCGAGCTTTTGCATTTGGGGACATTTTTTGTGATTGGTTTCTAAACACTTTCCAGAAGTAAAGTTATTAAACTCGCACAATTTAGAATTCACAGGAAGATCTTTTAGAAGTGACAAAGGGAGAACAAAACCAATGAGAACATCAATGACAGGCAACCAAAAGCTTTCACTGAAAATTTTGAGCCATTCCTAGACAATGACAAATGATCTGATTTATTAGTGAAGGAAGGTCCCGTCATGGAGATTAAGCGAATGATCATGGAAGCGTTAATGCCCCACATCAAACTAGAGAGAATTTTTTTTTAATAGTATGCCAAAAGAAAAACATAAACAGCTCTTTTTAATAAGCACTAAATTAATTCATGTTTTCTTTATGCATGTTTTGTGCGTATGTATTCGAATAAGTACATATTAAACTTATTATTATATACATTTATCTATCTTCACTAGAATGGATTTTTTTTTTCTTCTAAGGAACCTAACCCCTATGTTAACACTATTATTAAGTCTCAATTTAAGCGGTTTCGTTTTACGCGGCATTTCCGCGGAACGTAACCTCCGCGTAAAACGAGGGTCTACTGTAGTTTCATATCCCATGTGTGATAAGACTGCGTCTGTTATTTCCATTTCCAATGATCGTTGTCCTTCATTACCCTGTTGTAGTTTCGTACAAATGAAATAACAGATATTGCATTTGAAACAAGAAGAAAGTTTTGAGAATCTTTACAGATGGCTTGCACTTTTTACGGGTGTGTTGAATGAACCTTTTCGGAAAGGTGTTTCAAATGTGTTTCGCTTCAAAAACTGAAGTAAAATTGTGTTATGTAACATCATTCAGTAGCCCGAAATATTTACGACGGTATAGCTAGATTCGTTATAGCCGATCAATAATAGTTACAGTTCATGTGTGCGTGAAAAGACCATAATTTCTTGACGTAATAACACATTTTTCATACCAGCAGAGCCCGTTCAACGGAATAGATAATTTGCTATGAAAAATTATTCTAATAAGCGAGATAGTCTATTTTCCAGGACACGCAAAAGCACATTACAACAGTTTGATATATTGAAGAGTTATTACATTTAGCGGGATATTCTTTTAACCGATATTTCAATAAGCGGACTCGACTGTATGACGAAGCTCCCTAGTAGTAGTAGTAAAGTAGGAAGTAAGATGAATTGTTTTCATGCATTTATAACCAGGGCTGCGGAGTCAGAGTCGGAGTTGGGAGTGGAAAGTTTAAAATTTTAAGAGTCGGGAATATCATTTTTCCTTAGAGTTCGCAACTCTGCCAGTGCTTGCGGAGTTGGATTAGGACTGATTTTGGGGTAAAGAAGTTGGAGTCGAAGTCAAATGCTCTAACAGTCCCAAAGTTGTAGCCGGAGTCTGTCATTTCTCCGCCGCCATATTCGTTACAGTCCAGTCATGTTAAGGATTTCACTAGAGGTTGCAACTAGCATGAATTTTCTTGTTTCTAAATTACAACATTGAGCGTAAAATGAAATTCAGGATTCAAACTTTAGGATTATTTGAGTTTAAAAGCCTAACCAAGTATTTAAGCAGCAAATTTTATTATTATTTTTATTTAATCGAGAGAAGGTGAGTTTGCAGGACACGGCTCTTTTCATCGGTTACAACAAAAATAACACTAGAAAACAACCGCTTGCAGTTCATAAATCAACTATTCGCACTTGAAACAAACGATGTCTATTTTCTGATTACCGGCGCAGTCTATATGAGCCAATTTCAGACATTGACAACAAAAATAATTGTTTACCCCCCCCCCCCTATTATTTGGCGCAAACACGTATGCAACAGCATTTTCATCTTCAATTCCACTTATTCATTCTATCTTTTCTGAAAAACAAAAAAAGAAAGTTGCCTAGTTCCATATTGTGTATTTTTCTCGAAAACTTTTATCCATTGCGTGATGTCTTTACACTTAATTTAAATAAATAAACACATCGAGCATAAATTATAGATTTTTTCACACATTTATTGTACTTAATTTTGATTTTAATCGCGAAATGATTTTTGACTGCATTACAGTTCCAATTGCACGAGATACCTTTTTTCGGTAAATATTCAACTCCGTGATGCATTTCACTACTGAACAGAAAAGCTTTAAACTGCTTCATGTCTACTATATTTAATTATTATTGGACTCTTATTTCTTGAAGAAAGTATGGTTTTATTTTTTAAAAGTAAAAAGACGTCCTAATGCTCCCCAACATTCCTGGTTTCACTGGTTTTAAACAACAATTTTTCTTTTGCACCCCCACCAGCTAATGTGGATTTAGATCAAGAGGTACATTCCCACTGGGAAATCTAAGACTTTCTTGTCACCATGCTTAAATTGCACGACGAAAGCATCCCGAATCTTGACAGTTTGTCTATCATAAAATATTCGCACCCCAGAGAGAACATTCCAGGTGGACTGTATTTTCGACAAGCCCGAGCCATAAACTAAGCGTATTTCTTAGAAGCCAATCCTGCAGAGGTGACCCTTCTCACCCCTTGGCTCCCCAAACCTAGCTGCCTCCTACATATAAAAGGCAGTGACGAATTTTGGAAGATGATTGAAAGAAAACATCCGACATCTCTAGCTATGTTGATGCTTAAATCTCCCGGAAAAGAAGCGGGGAGGGGGTGATGATAGATCACAGAAGGTCACTGTGCCCTCCCAAAATTTTCTTTCTTCAACACATTTTTTCTCACTATTCGGCTAATTTGAAAACAAACTATTGCGTTTTTTATAATAGTCATAATAAAAAAAGGAGCCTGATGTTTCTTCTCATTACATGTCAGTATGTGCTAGGGATATGTCGTTCATGAACGAACGAGTCAAAAAGAACGAATCCTTAAAATGAACGTTTCCGTTCGTTCACTTAAAAAATGAACGACCGTTCTTTTGAACGATGATCAGTTTGGAACATTATATTGATACCCTTGTGATAAAATCTCATTTTTTTTTAAAATTACATTTATCTTTAAATTATAAACTCTCAATCAATCAATCTTAAATTTTCTTTTCCTCAGTGCAGTAGAATAGATTCATTCTAACCTTTTTACGTTCTGCTTTAATTATTATTTTTCTTCAATCGTTGCTGTGCTGCCCGCCTTGTCTAGTGGTCAGAGGAGTCTGATTGCGATGAGGTGGTCCCGGGTTCGAATCCCGGCTCGAGCAAGGATGAACTTTCTCTCTCTTGTCCTTCCTTGTGTGAATGTGTTGTTATGCTGTGAATGGTTGCCTACCCTATAAACGGGTTCTTATGGCATTTGTGTACTGTGGAAGTCGGACTTCACACCAAATTACGGTACAGTTGGAAAAGTGAAGCAACGCACCCCAAATTGCCAGCCTAGCTGGCTCAAGACAACAACAACAATCGTTGCAGTTTATTTGCAATTTTCCAATTTATCCATTAGTAATGTTTTGTGCAACTTGTTTGGGCTACTAACAAAATGTTTCGACATTCCACTGCCCGTCCCACGCACCTGCTAAACTCTTTCTCATTCTTTATGTCGCCAAAATTATTCTTAAAAATAATTTTTATTACTTTTCTGGAAGACCTTTTGTTTTCTATATCATCCCTATCAACTGTCATCTACATTGATGTGACTTAATTGTACAAAAATTTTGAAGCTTCCTAATATTTTTTGGAGATTTTTTTTTTTTTAATTAAGTTATCCGGTACATGAAATACACCGCCAGCTCAGTCATTCCAGCCGAGGACTGCAGTTTCGTGCTTATTAGAACTCATCAGTCCGGCATAGGAAGTGACTGAGCTGGAGGTGGAAAACCACCACCAGGTGTTTTCCACCTCCAGCTCAGTCAATTCCTTCGCTTAAAGGGCTTTAAATGACAATATTTTCTTTGGAAAAAAAATTACCAATTTTTTGTTCTAATATTAATCACTATAGAGCACAACAAGTTTAACTTTCTTACAGCAAATTTCCTGAAGAGTTAAACTTCAAACGCTTCTCAAGGAAAAATTTCATTTCTTCGTATTGTGGCGCTGTTCTTCCAAATGAGCGATATCTCACCATACGGCAACTGAGAACTGCCGTACAAAGTGAACTATAATTGCTTTATACATCTTAACCTGAATAATAAAAAAAAAAATTGATTCATTTTTCATAGGCACATTTTGTATGACTTTTAGCTCATTTAATTATTTTTCTTTCAAAGAATGTTACTGATCAAATGCAACATTTCGAATGTGCGTAAGTATGTCGTGCAGACATAGATCACGTTGCAACTTTTTTAAATGAATGAAGTCGTTGAAATGAACGAGTTGAATGAACGGATCAAAAGAATGAACGATCCTCTGATGAACGGATCATTAAAAAGAACGACATTGCCCACCTCTAGTATATGCGTGCTTTTTTTTCTTTAATCATTTGGTAAAGTTTTACTCGGTAAATTGAGGATTTACCCCTGCCAAAAATTTAAGTTAGGGGACCCGGAGAGGTCGGACACATGTTTTAATCGGAATGAAAACTTACGTATTGTCTCTGCAGTGCTATGAATTCTTCGATCGTTAGAAAATTTTTGTCATCTACGACGATTCTTTTCTCGCTGAGTCAGAAACACATGCCAAAGTTCAAACAAAATTTTCAGTAATTTGCTGACGTGTTTACTCAGTTGACGAAAATTTTAATCGAAGCATTTTCCACGGTGTCATGGCGAAAATTTCGTGAGATTTGAGGATGCATTCCTGAGAGTGCAAGAGATGAGTTCCCGTGAGCTCCTATGCGAATAAAGTTTTGGGTGAGTATTTTTCACAATTCGTTCTGTTGAAACCCTGGAATTTTTAAAATTATTTTTTTATTCTGAATATTGATGCCTTGGATACATTTTTCACGATGCCATTTCGTCAAACACGACGAACATTTCGTGAGCTTTGAGGATGCATCTCTATGAGTGCAAGAGTTGAATCCTCGTGAGCTCCCATGCAAATGAAGCTCTGGTTGTGTATTTCTCTCAATTTGGTCTGTTGAAATTCTGGAGCTTTTTAAGCGAAGCGAATAACCTTCGAAGACCTTTAGCCCTGAGTAAAACACGCATTCTCTTTCTCTTCTGAATACTTCTGCCTCGAATTATGTATACTAATTAACACTTGTAGCCAAAACAATGATGAATTGATTATAATTAACTAAGAATGATACGGGCCACGATAGCTTTGATGGATCGGTTGAGAGTAACCATTCTCTATTTTGCTTAGTAAATAGATCTAAATACGGGTGTAAGGGAGAAAGCAGCTTAAATACTAAGTAGACGCCCTTTGTCGAATAAGAGTGCTTCGATTTTTATTTTTATTTTAGTGTCTAACCTTCTGTTGATTGGTCGAATGCATTCGAGTGCAACATGTGAATCTCATCTAATTAATTTTAATCTACCAATCGGACTTAGTGAATAAGGCATTTTCTTTTAAGTAGTTCGCGTTTTTCTTGTATTCCTTCGCAGGAGTAGATGGTAATATGTATCCTGCAATGGGTGTTGATGCAATTTTAAATGCTAGTATATAATGAATGCTACAGTAATATGGATTCAAAAATGTCATAAGATCGACAAAGGTGTGGAGAATTTTGAGCAGTCGGCAGTGCTAGAGGGCAATTGATTAAATATAACATTCCATTCAAATGTGGGTAGGATGAATATATGTATATAGTTACATCCCCTTTAAAGAGATGAATGCAGTAGAATTCCAATAATTCAAACTTCGGCTATCCGAATAGCTGATTTATCTGAATTGTTTTCAGAATTTTGGGAAATAATGATTCTCCCGCACTTTTTTTTTTTTTTTTTTTTGTCTTTCCCTCCACGAAGCTACTGCAGGCGAAACTTGAACAATATTGGGATGATAAGCCACCGTCTCTTATAGTGCAGTTCTAGTCGCTGTCTTTCGTCGCTAGGTTGTTAGCATTTAGTTTAGTAAAAATCTTTCCCTCTAAAAAGTTTTCTTCTATTTTTTGCATACAGGCAGTTGTTAATCAAAGTAGACCCTTTTTTCTGAAAAATCCCAACTATCCGAATTTTTTATTTTTCCAGTCATCCAGTCTCGATTGGGGTGAATGGAGCTCTACTGTACATACTGACAAGGGAGGGTAAAGTTAGACTTTTACTGAGCAACTCACTACCATTAAGGGTGAATAAGCCTTGGAGTTGCTGCGAAAGCAAGAGAAATCCTTTTCTTCCTAAGTAGGAAATCAATCTCGGTCAGTCTGGGGAATAAGTAAGCAATTAAGTAAGACGGGAACAAATAAGATTTGGGAGCGATTTGGAATTTAGTATGAGACAGTCTATTGTTATACTAATTGTACTAGATGCTTTCCCGTTTTGCTGTCAACATAAATTGTTTCCCCCTTTAGTCTTTAACTTCCAACAATTTGATTACAATATTAAAAACTATTAACCATGTAATGTCGTTATTCTTGACAGCTTGTATGTTTTTTTATCGAGATTAAATGATATTAGCGCCGAAATTGACTCCAAACCTTAAGGTATGTATCCTTAGACTGCCGGTTGCTCCCATTCTCTTATTTTCTAGTTGTTAGAGCCTCGTAAAAGACACTGTTCAAATTTTTTTATAGACAATGCCTAAACATTGCCTGTCTTCTTGAACTTATTTCTTCCAAGAGTACTTGGTCATGATTTTGATTGTACTAAATATAGTTTAATTAGTACTCATAGCATTCCGTGCACCTATTTTTATATACTTAAATAAATTGTAAATTTTTGAACTTCGTACCCGAATTCGGCCATTTTTTCTTCTCAATATTTGAGTTTTTTAACCTATTTGCTTCCGCTCATGTTTCATTTTTGCATTTTGTTGTAAAAGGGAACACGTACCATTGAAAAATGGGTACTTGGGGTCATGCATTGATTTTTTTACTTGTAGATAAACCAATTCACAATACACCAGAAAGAAGGATTGCGCGTTGATTTGTCTACTGGTAGAGATCCAACACACTGCTCGGCTGTAATTTTACCCACTCAGGGTTGAAACAGTAGTGCATAATGATTCAGAGTCATATTGAGTTTCAAGAAATCAGAGCCAAGAATGTACAGTCATCACAATGATCATCTCGATTGAAATAAGTGTTTTTGGTTGAGATACACAGAGATCGACCAAAATAATAAAATTTTAGAAGCAAGAGAAATAGTTTAATCGTCAGACAAATTACCTCTCTGAGTCCAGTGGAAAAGAGTAGTTTCAGAAAGATACTTGTTCTAAAAGAAATAGTGGCCAAAGTATTTTTTTAGTCATTTTCGGACCCTGGTAATGCACATCTAGCTATCTCAGCACTTGAGAAGGGAACAATTTTTGTGCATTACCCATTATACTTTTGCTTTTTATTAGATTAAGCAGTTGAGTTATTTTTAAACTTGACTTTTTCAAATGCTTCTTTCGGCTCGTAGTTGCACACGAAACCAATATTTTTCAAGATTTTCAAGAACGGATAAAACACGTTTTTAGAAGAAAGAAAAATAACCCCCCGAAGCTGCTGGTAACGATGCTGTTCCTACGCATACAGGAAGACTTAGAAATCATCGTAAGATCGAGACCCACGTGATAACAGGCCAGACAACTCCCCTCCCCCCCGCTTCGTTACGCCACCAGTAGTCGATCTTTGAACTTGGCGCGAAACTTAAAAACAGTGCAGTTTACCAGTAGTGTTGCTTGCTCTGGTTGATATAGATGAAATAGGAAATATGTAACTTCGGATGCACATTTTTGAATACAATTCTGTTGGATTTATCTCTTCCTTCCCACGTACCGGAATGTAGAGGCAATTAAAAAATATATGTATAATATAAGTCTTAAGTGTCTGCTGAGTGAAAAGTGAGTCAGCGAGTTCCGCTGCCGAACAACCTGCATGTAAAGCAAAAAGTTGGACGCCTCATAGAATAAATTTTAAAGTTCGGAGGTAAGTACTCTTTTCTCAGATAAACAAATTTACATTTTATGCAGTTAAGATTTCTTAAGTTTTCCTCCATTACACAAACAATTGTCAGTTTCCTTTCCGATATCTTTGTCTGTAATTTGTAATTTCAGCATACTGCTTTAATATTTGAAACGGTTAACTTGCAACTTTTTATTTCTTTATTTTTTCAACTTTGAACACGCATTTATTCGAAATGGATTTTCCAAACTAACAATATACATATGTCAAAATTTTCTGCGAATATACTTGTTGCTATCAGAAGCGTAACTTGGTGTTGATATTCAGTAAAAATGTAAACAAGTTTATTGAAACAGGCTTTCAACTGAACTAATCTTATATTTTCGGTTTCGATTAAATTGTTTTATACGCTAGCATGTGTTATTTTGACCAAAAAACATTCCTTGATGGGTTTCCGTAGTTCTGAGATAAAAGATTAGATTTGAACGCCGGAGGTCGTGGGTTCGATACTTAAACATTTCCCCCCAACTACGCCCCTGCAATGTTATTCAAACAAGCTGGTTCTGTGCGTAAATTAAAAAATATATATATGGTTTTTTTTTCACTGTTGTCTTTAGGTTTTATGATATTTATGCACACATTGTGGTTAAGTTAACGGTATTCATAATTTCTGGGCTTGCGAAAGATTAATTTTGAGCAGTGGATACACAACGTGTTTTTGCCAAATACTCTATGCTTGTTTGTTTATGCTTAAAAAGGGCAAAATGTCTTGAACTACATATTTTTTGAACTCCTTGGGTTTTCTGTTAATAAGCTTTCAGGAACTCTGAAACTGTAACATAAATTGAATTAAAGGGCTGTCTATAAAGTATGTTACAAACTTTTGAACAAATCCCCCCCTCCTCCTTGTTACATGTAACGCTGTTCAACATGAGCATATTGTTATAAACAACGCGTGATGTCACACTTCTTGTTATCCCCTCCCTTCCCCCTGTCACAAAACTGTCACATTGATTTCCTAAAAGAGCATACTTAGCAAAATGTTGATCTAAATTTAACATATATGAGGTTTTAAGTATTAAAGAAAATTGCTAAAATGGTCATTCTATGAAAAGTTTTTTGAAAAATATTACTTTGTCATCAATTAATGCTTTTTAAAATAATTTTTCAAAAGCCTAAAATGATGAACAATTAAAGCCCCCCCCCCCCACACACACAAGAATCATTAGCAGCAGAAAAAGCTAAAAATGGGAAAGTAGCCGAATTCCAAAAAAAAAAAAAAAGGCTGTTTAGATATTGAATACATTTTTTGATATACAACATACAGTATTCATGATGTATCATTCATTCTTTAATTAACGTTTTTCATGTTGAATTCCTGTGTAATTTTTCGAGAGTGCCCACCGAAGGGGGGGGGGGGGTCGGAATCATAGTCTCATAGTAATGATAGCTTTTCAACGGCTATAGTTATAAATAACTGTGCCCTTGAAATTTTAAGGGAGATGGAGATGTTTTGGTTTTTTTTTTTTTTTTGAAGGTTTCATAATTGAAGGGGGTAGGGTACCGTCTACTTTGGGGATGGCACCCAAGCATTCACGTCTTTTTAAAAGCATAAATTTGCTCAGCTAAGTTAACATTAATAATCTGGTATTATGTACTTTAATTTGATGTTATGTCTTTGAAACATATTGCAGTCCTGTTTCCCGTTTACTTAAGTAAAAATGTTTATTTATTTTTTAAAATTTCATTTAATTCTTATTCAAATACAATAGTAATATTATTTTTTGTTTTGATGTAATTGTAAAATGAAAGTTCATTTATTTATTTGAATACTTCTTAAGACTTAATGTTTCAATACAATATACGAGTACTTAAAATGCGATTAGTTAAAAAACAATTTCTAATGAAAAATAAAACTGTGTTTATTTATCACTTTGTTTTAACATGATTGTAAAATAAAATCGTGTTTAGTTATTTGAATACTTTGTAAGACTATGAATTAAGCTCAGTGTATTTTTTAATGTATGATTATCGGTTCCTTTTTATGTTTTCAAATGAAAAAGTAGAACTTGTAATGCTACTTGAATAACAGAAGACAATAATAAATAAACCAAATAGTTTTATTTAACCAAAATATTAATCGAAGTGCTCCCTTCCCAATATCATTGTGGATCGACAAACGATGACGTCATTTGCTAGTTGGATGGCCTTTTTATCTCGGTAAGATCATGCTTAAACTGTTACAGCTAAGACGAAAAACGAGCAGTGCAACATAACCTCGTGCTCAGACATTCCTAATCGCTGCACGAACTTGTACTCGAAACCATATTTCAAGCCAAGTTCATAGAGTTAACTGAGGGGAAAAAAGCAAGATTATGAGATTTTCCGAGTCAGAATGTTAGGCTGTGATTTGAATCTGTAAAGAAAAAATAATGAGGGGAAAATAATAGCAATGAGCAAACATCATCAGCGTGGCACAAAGAGTTGGAAGTATGTATTTTAGGGATAGATGGGAATTTTTTTTTAGTTGTGTATTAATTTAGTTGTATAATCAATAAGCAGGAAAGCGACATGTTTCTGTTCTTTAATGATATTTTTATGCGTAAAGGCACTATTTGTATGGCGACTAGGCATTTTTTCCGTTTACTAGGCATATTAGTTTTCGTTTGTTAAAAAGTGTTATTTAAAACATGAAAGACAGCATAATGTATCGTATAAATATCGCTAAAAGCGAAGAAAAGTCAAAAAAAAAAAAAAGGAAAACAATATTGAAACTATTGAAAACTAAAATTTAAAAGTAAAGTTTTGGGATGGGAATATATGTGTTTGTAATCTCCATCAACTTGAATAATTTTTTAAGGACTAGTCCGATTCGAAGTTTTTGCCAAACATCCCGTCTCTACACGTCATTACCATAGCTCATTATATGGTTTGAACATTTTCTTTCAATTTTGAGCAGTTAAAAATAATTAGCACAAGTGCTTACGGAAGATTTAAGATTAAGACAAAGCTAAACCACGAACGTCGAACAAGCTTTGTGAGATATAACTTTTGACGAAAATGTATTCAAAAGAAAGTTTTCGTTTTAGTTTCACCATAAAGGAAAAAAAAACGATCATTCCATGTAGAATTTTTGACTTAATCTTTACCAAGTGCAAAGCAGGACAGTTCAGAGGTGTGGTATTAGTGAACTACTGGTTGAGTCCTGCTTTTAAGCCACTTCACTGCATTTCTTTTGCAAACGCGCTAAGAAGCACCATAATATATTCATATCTATTTTTTCTAGCTCATAGTAAAAATCATACTGACTAGAATTTTAAGTTTCCTATTTTATTTTTAGATAATAATAAGAGTTGTTACATCTTTTGTTGAAATACGCAAAATCCAGTTAATTCAGATTTCGTCCATATAGATTTCTGTTTATCCTGAGCCGACTTTTCGAAAATCATTAATATTTATGAATGAGATACGAAAATTATATGGCGTTATAAATCCATATTGGCATAATTTTAATTTTTTCACAACAGTAGTTTTAAAGCTTCCCTATTTCGCCGGATCTGGTGAATCCAGATATTGCTTATACGAATATTCGGATAATCCAAACATATTACTAAAATATTTATAAAATGAAAGGCATAGTTTAATAACTCCGACTGATGCATACATAAGTCTATAGAAATAAAAGGAAGTAAAAATCTAGAGTGGGTCCTATTTTAGTTCCTCTGTTAAACGCCCACTAGTCGAACTTACTGAATATATTTCAAAAAATCTTCATCTTCGCAATGTTAACGTAAGAAAAGTTATATTTTTTCACCATTAAAATAATAATGATAATACGTGCTTTGAGTGTTGCATCACGATTTATGTTAGTAGTACGATACTTCTAATAAAATGCACGAAAATTTGACTATCCCAAACTTAACTTGGCTTTGATTGTATATCCAAAATTGGTTTTTAGCGAGAAAGTGTTCACTTGAAAACTTTTCTTTTTCTAAAATTTACCAAATGATAATACCATATGTAATGAATTATTACTCTTTAATCCATGCTTTTTGCACAGCTGTTCGTTAAAAAAGGTTTTTCTTTCCTTTTCGCACGTAATTGCAGATTCCATTAATCATGGAAATGGTTTCTTACACGAAATTTAGCAATGTTACCAAAGGGCGAAGTGTTTATAATGCACTTCAAATTTCATAAACTTTAATGCAACGGCCTAAGTAAAGTATACTAAAATGAGAAGGTAAAAGACAGTATGTGCAGAAATAAATTTTTGAGATTTTTTAGGAAAGACGTTTTGGATTCTATACTAACAATGGGGAAATGTTGGAATGTAACGTTTTCTTCCTGCTTTATTTTCAGCAGAAACCAAATAAACAAGTTTGTACAATAAAGCTTTAGTACAATAGATGACACAAATGCAAAAAGAAAAAAAAATAATGAAAAAATAGAGGAAAAGGTTGGCATCGGGTGGTTTCTGGAGTTTTTTTTCTTCTTTAGATTGATATTTTGCTATTAAATACCGTGCAAAGCCGGGCGCATCAGCTAGTTTTCAAATATGGCTCAACCCTAGTCCTTTTTCCAGTCTTCGGAACGAGGGATAATCCGCTTGAAAAAATAACCCGCGTGAAAAGTGAATTTAATTGAAATATTTTCCTTGTTAAATGTAGTTAGCTTTCTTCCGTTCTGAGCAAGTTAGCTTTTTTCCCCTAATAGAATCGTACTTAGATATTAAAAATATAATGAAACTGCGTTAAGCACTATTGCAAGGTCTATTCTAAAATGTTAAATTTTAGAAATAGTAATTTCATAATCTATGATTTTTCGGAACTTTTTTTATTTTTTGATTTTTGCTTTGGTTCTTAATTTATTGAGATATAATGCTTTAACTTTAATCTCAAAAGTTACAAATCTTTATAACGGACTGTTTTTATGAATTTTATTTCAGTGAACAAAACTAGCGGATTTTTTTTTTTTTTTTTCATTATTAATTCATAAAGTAACTACTTTTGACATGATGAAGATAAAATTTCAATTGCAAACGGCAGTAATGAGGCGTCATAGATTGGCGTGCGACAACAAATTAAAGTAAGACAACAAGTTGGTGATATCTTGCCAAATTTGAAACCGAAAATAATGTGCAAAATCCAGTGACGAGAGTTCATGAGCACATGCAACCATGTTTTCCCTTTCCATTGCATTTTTATGACAGCAAGTGAAATTGTTTGCGTATATATATGCAAATCAACACATAGCGCCTAATAAGTGGTAAATTTACAACTGCATGGAAATTATAGAGTTTAAAATTAATTTGCAAAACACATGACAAGTGTTGCCATGGTGGTAGCCCAATCAAGTCATCTAATTTCCTATATCTCGGGCTATGCCCTTTGCAAATAATATATCGATACAAGTTGGGTTATGTACCTATATGTGTTAAACTGTTTTATTTTGCACACGTATAACACAATGAATCAAATTTTATTTCTCAACTTTTTCCCAGTTATTTTGGATTTTTGTCAAGCCTGTGCGGTCCAGATTATAGAGGATCTGCATCATAGAGGTTTTATAGCAAGCAATTTTTTGCACTATTTTCTAAAAAGCAATTTTCCCATGGAGTGGGAGAAAACTCCCATCTTGAATATTTTCTAGGGGTGCGTTCCCCCTTCCCGTGCTAATGATAGTTTATCCCCTAGTTACACTAATAGCATTTTGGAAAAACATATACAGGCAACTCAATCGCCAAAACTCGCCGCTGGAAAAAAAAGCCGAGTTCTATTTAGGTACCGACTTTCTTGGAGGATGAAAACTGTTTGACCTTGTAGCGACCCCTCCCCTTATAGACCTCTAGAAACGTGTGAGAAAAAATCAGCTTATCTTCGTACTGACCCGTCTAAAAGTATGTTTAAGAAGAAAGAAATTACACAAGAGGAGTGTCTTATTATTTGGTTATTTTCCTCGGTTAATAAAGTAAAAAAGAATACGCTGCTTATACCAGCAACACTTAATAACTGTTCCTCTCACAGGGAATGCTCATTATCAACGAAAAGAATCTGATGTGGTCGAAAGATGATTACCTTGGATCCGTTTGGGGCTGAAACAAATATGTTGTGCTATACCATAAGTAAATAATCTGGCATGCCTCGCGAATGATTACAAGTTTTGCAGATAGTAGATAAATTAATTTTCTAGATTAGTAATGATAAAACGTATGTTTTAGCGTGTCTTAAATTGTAATGGGTCCTTGCAAGTGTTTATTTTGAAAAATGATGTGGTGGAAAGGAAAAAGTTATGACGAACCCATGTTGAATTCGTCGAGAATTTTTTTTTTCTTGAATTGTTTGTTTTGTGGTAATGTAAAAAGCATTTTTATGTGCATTTGAAGGAATTTTCATGCGAACACTCAAAGTTACTAAAACAATGAACTTATTGCACAGATAAAGAGCTCCAATTTTAGTAAACATCCGCTTGGGACTTGAACAAGTATGTTGTACTATACCATAAGTAAATAACCGGACATGCTTCGCGAATGATTACAAGCTGGAAAGATGGTAGATAAATTAATTTTCCAGATTAGTAATGATAAAACGCGTTTTTTAAAATGTCTTTAAATTGTAATGGGCCCTTGCAAGTGTTTATAAAGGAAGATAACGGTGGTGGCAAGAAAAAAAAAAGATGAACCACCTAATCTTTTTAAGCAGAATGTTTCCTGTTAAATTCGTCGAGACATTTTTTTTTCTGTATTTATTTGTTTGATGGTAATGTAAAAAGCATTGTTATGTACATTTGAAGGAATTTTCATGCGAACACTCAAAGTTACTAAAACAACGAGCTTATTGCACAGAAAAAGATCTATTATTTTAGTAAACATCCGCTTGCGACTTGAACAAGTATGTAGTTCTATACCGTAAGTACATAACCGGACATGCCTCGCGAATGATTACAAGTTTGGAAGATGGTAAAGAAATTAATGGAGCCCAGTGGCGCAGTGTTAGCGCTTCGTGCTCCTACACTACAGGCCCGGGTTCTATTCCCGGGTTGGTTATGGCGGACTTAGCCGTTCATCCCTTCAATGGGTCGATAAAATGAGTACCAAGCGCACTTGGGAACCAACCACTGGGGGTTCCGCGTTAGGCTGACCACCTAACTGGAACATCTGCCTTGCACCTCAGAAACCCTGATCAGGAAAACTAAGTTTGGCACAGCAAACCTTGGCCCTCATTGGCTGTCGTGCCACAGGGTTTGGTTTTTAGAGAAATTAATTTTCTAGATAAGTAACGATAAAACGCGTCTTTTAGCGTGTCTAAAGTTGTAATGGGCCCTTACAAGTGTTTATAGTGAAAAATAAAGGTAGTGGAAAGGAAAAAATTTTGATGAACCATCGACTCTTTTTAAGTAGTATGTTTCCATGTTCATTTCGTCGAGAGATGATGCTTTTATTCCATGTTTGACGGTCATGCAAAAAAAAAAAAAAAAAGACGTAGATTTGCAGAAATTTATATCCAAACACTCAAACTTACCAAGAAGAACACCAGTTTAATGCATACATAATGAGCCCGTACTTTTGAAATCATAAGTTTGTCTATTTTCGTAATCTAATGTGATCGAAACATGATTATCTTCTGATCTTCTGTGCATTTGGAGCTTAAACAAATATATTGTGTTTGTGTTGTAGGACAGGTAAATTATCGGACATACCTCGCAAATGAGCACAAGTTTTGCAGGTTATAGAGAAATTAATTTTTTAGATAATTCGTGATAAAACGCGTTTTTAGCCTGTCTTGGTTTGAAATGAGCCCTTACAAGTATTTACAGTAAAAGATGATGTGGTGGGACAGAAGCATTTTTTGAAGAACTCATTGGATCTTTGTAAGAAGTAGATTTTATGTAAAATACGTTGAAGTATTTTTATTTTTCTGATTATTATTATTTTGTGTTTGACGATTATGTAAAAAATTTCATGAATTTGAATTCAAAAACTCAAGTTTAACAAGAAAAGATACTTAATGCAAAGGTTTTACTCGTATTTAGCAATCATGTGTTTGGGCTGAAACAATCATACTGTGCTATACTGTAAGTTAATAATCGAGCACGCCTCACGAATGATTACAAGTTTCGCAAATAGTAGAGAAATTAATTTTCTGGATTAGTCATGATAAAACGCGGGTTTAAGCGTGTCTTAAGTCTTAATGCGTCATTGCAAGTATATGCAAGGAAAGATGATGTGATGGAAAGGAACATTTTTTGATCTACCCAACGAATCTTTTAAACCTGTGAAACCTCTGTAAGTTGACCACTTGCGGTGCACTACTTTAGTGATCAACTTAAACAGGTGGTCAACTTACAGAGGTTGATTTATATGATTAGGACTAATTCCGTGCCCGAAAACAGCGGTCAACTTAGACAGGTGGTCAACTTACAAGGGTGGTCAACTTCAGAGATTCTACTGTAATATGTTTCATGTTCATTCCGTCGAGAGATTATTTTTTTATCCTGTCTTTGGTGGTCATGTAAAAAACAAATCGATGTCAATTTAAAGGAATTGGTATGCGAACGTTCAAGCTTACCAGGAACAATTAACTTAGTGCATAGAAAATAAGCTTGTATTTTAACAATCATAAGTTTGTCTACTTTCATACCGGAAGCTAAATCGCTCAGCTGCCTACGATCCATTAACTGAATTATTTAAAAAGAACTCTTCCCTATGCCGGTTTTCATTATAATCAACTCCACAAAGAAAATTCCTTGCTCGTGAAACTTACTTCAGTCAAGTTTGTCAGGTTCATTGTAGTAAGTGCTTTTTTATTAATTATATTTTATTAACTTAAAGTTTTTACTTTCGTTTTAACTTTTACGGGAAGTTAAGTTTATAACCATATTTATCACGATTTGCATTAAGAAATCAAATGGAACTAGCAGTGCACTTCGCTTCTTTTTATACTTTATTTGATACAAATAGATATTTCAGATAGAAGTTGTTCTTATACATATAAAAACCTTTAGAATGCACATATTATACATAAAAAAAAGCCTTTAAAATGCACAGCTACAGGTATCAAACGCAGAAGCAAAATTTTGTACATATGTGACTTGAAAAAGGCAGTCAAACTAGTAAACTGTAATTGTATAGATATGCTTTTTTATGTTATCTATTCTGGGTTGTCGTTTTTTTTTCCAATAAAATGTCCTCATTAAGAAATTCAAATCAACGGAGATAAGGATAGTGATAGGAAACACTATTTTCTTACAATCAAAATCATCTTCAGCAAATATTTACTGAGAATTCAAAGAAGAAGTTGAAGAAGTAAATTCTCAATATAATTCATGATGTAATGTGTGAGCTACGAACGCCTGACGAAAAAAATCATCTCTGGTGAAAAAAAGTGTGTTCGTATAATGTTCATTTTTACCAGTGAGAATATGATTCGTTTTTACCAGTGATTGGTGATTGGTGTACCAGTGAATGTCAAGCTTTTTAATAGAAATTTTCCTCAACTGAGTGAAAAAGTCTCAAGTATGGCGGCAAAATTTTAATTTAATGAAAAGGGAGGTAAAATATTCATTACTCGTAATTCCTTCAATATCTTAATGCATTTTTTTTTTTTTTTTTTTTTTTTTTTTTTTTTTTTTTTTTTGTTCAAACAGAAAACTGGTCTATTTGAGCTTCCTTCAGCGCATCTCGCGAGTAATCCACATTAAAATAATAATAATAATAATAATAATATTAAAAAAAATAGCGACATACCGCCCATCATTATTAGCTGAAGGTTTTTCATATGGGAAGTTTTAAATTATAATCAATGTATAGCCAAAGTGAGTTTCTTCGTGAATGCATTCCAGATGAAAATATTAAAACGAATCTTAGTTTTTTTTTTTTTTTTTTTTTTTTTTTTTTTTTTTTAAGTTAAGCAATTAAAACTATATCTCTATTTCAATTATCTCATTTTATAATGAAAATATTGGTTAGTACTCATTTTAATATGTAACTTCTATTGAATTGTGTTGACAATCATTTCCATCAATTTACTGAGTGAAGTACTTGCAGCTACTTTATAGTCCTACTGTTGTTGAATATTAACACAAACTGTGATGTTTTCTCTTTTTCTCTGTTTACATGAGTTTCGGCTACGGAATTTTTTGATTTCTCCTTTAAAAGAGATCTCAGATTACTGATCAGTTTCCACAGAGCTGTACGAAAATCTATAATTGAATAAATATAGCAAACCTCAGATTTGGTTGCATTTATCTTTTCATGAAATACCAGGGCTTTTATGAATTGTCCACCTGGTCTGCGAAAAAATAAAGGCTGAGAGAGAACTGATAGCGATTGTTCGTATCAGTCTACCAACTAGCATGGAGTAGAAATCTTAGTCATGGAGTAGATAGCACCTCAGGTTAATCTTCACTTCAAGGCCGTCCGATCTCGTAATAAATACCTTTACCCGCCCCCAACTTCTTTTGCAATGCTCAGTGCAGAGATCGGAGAAAAGAATGCAAATCAGGGATGTATAATTTTAAGAATTTATTTATGGGCAGCTCTATTTTTCCTTCTTTTTGCCGATGGGGGAAAAATGAATTATATCTTCAGCGGTGCGTTTTGCGTGTGAAGTATCTTGCGAATCATCTTTCAGAATAATTTACTACAAAACATGAAACAATGGTCAACACTTTCAGTTTTTTCTAAATTGCCCGTTTTATGTTCATCCTTGTTCTTGAGTTATTTTCCTCAAACTGCTCCGTCGTGAGTTTTTCAGCAATATAGTATAGAAATGTGTCTTGAAAATATTTGAGCATTTTTTTTATCCTCAATTGATTCAATTTAAGCATAAAAAAACTACTCAGAAATCAGTTTTACATCAAAATAGTTTGTATTGATATGATCCAATTTAAACTCAAAGAAGATCGATTCAGAAATCAATTCTACTAGTGTGGAATTGCATACATAAAAATAGCAAGTATTGATATTTTTATTTCTCGATTGCACGACATAATTTAAAAGAAATTTAAAAGATTTGCGTAAGGTAGCTTTACATTTTATTGAAATGTAAAATTAAAAATCTTAGGGCCCAAGAGAAAATCTCTCTCGAAGACAACAATGGTATGGTTTTGAAATGGTTGATTAAAATAAGGTTAAGGAAAGAGAGAGAGATTAGAGGGGAGGGCTTGAAAGGTAACATTCATTAAAAAAAAAGTTGCTACGCAAGTCAGTTTCAAATTTCCAGTGTGAAGAGCCAGTTAAGTATTAGTAATTTAAGGGTAAATTTTTAATGTTTCAAACTTTAAATTTGTTAGTTATTCGGTCCAGGTTACTTCAACCTATTTCACATAAATTATGCAGTACATCAACAGCAAAATGCTATTGAAATTGGGACTTTCTTTTTAGCAAAACTTAATTTTTAAATGCAATTGTTGCTTTAAATTTTTTATTCAGTGGGACATTTTGTCAGAAACATTCTGATGTGACGTAGGCCTCGGCCCTCTGGTTAACTCAGCCAAAAATGATTCAAAGAAATGAGAAAGCAAAATGAATCGAATCTTCAAAATTTTCTAAAAAAAGATCTTCGTGATCTATTCGCTTGATTTATAGTCCATTGCGAGAATTTAATTTCGTATACTGCTTTAACCAACACTTTTTTAATTTTATCCTATGATTGACCGTTTTCCACAATGAACCTTCTGAGATTTTAGGAAATTTTGGGTTAAAAAAATATTGTTTTGATGCACGATTTTTTTCTCACTTCTGGTTTACAAGTCAAACCACTTCTGGTATACTTAGCTACAGAGTGATTCAACAAAATAAGACATCGTTAAGATTTATCTTCCTCTATATCTCTACGATTTCAGTGATATATTCGCTCGATTATAGTAACATTATAGCTATAATTACTGTTTTAAACAGTATTCTTATTCTTTTAGTTATTTCAAAGCTTTATGTTTGATTGACTATTTTACATAAGAGATCACTCTCAGATTCTGGCAAATTTTGGTTGAAAAAGTAGTACAATTTTACTGTTTTAATGCATAATTTTTTAATGCGAATACATCATCTGTGTCTGCTTTTGTGAGTAAAAAAAGTTATCAACAGAGAACACATATTTTATGGCATCACATTTAATAAAATATCCTCCGAATCTTTTTTTTAAATGACTTTGCTTTTTGACGGTTTTTGTGTGTGTGTGTGTGTGTGTGTGTGTGTGTGTGTTTGTTCTAACCTGGGAACTACAATTTTAGAGACATCAAAAATAGGGTAAATTTTATTCAGTCTTCCCTATTTTTGAGACTCCTACTTTGAAAATATGCGAAATTTCTTGTGAGAGAAATACCAAATTTAACAAGGACCTAGGCACCACTTTAACTTGATCGGGCTTTGTCTATAATTTATTTCAAAAGCAATGCATAAAAATGTAATAAACAAAAATTGTTTGCATGTGATTCCTTAAGCAAAACATTTTCTCTCGTTGCATGTTTTAAAATGAAGTACAGAGCTGTCACGTGCGGGACTGCTTTTCCGTGGAATCGGCCTGTGCAGCCAAGAAACATAACCCGAAATAATCTTGATTATTGAAACGTCGCGTGGGAGGGATCGATAGACAAGCTTCAGGCGTAAATCATTCTTAATGTTTTCCAGAGGAATGTGGCCAGAAGAAGAAAAAGAAAATAAGTCGAATATTTCAGATTCAAGAAAAATGAGCGCTTCGAGGCTAATGAGAGACAGGTACTGTTCCGAAAGATTAATGCAAGGCAGGAGGAACTCTTTAATGATTAAATCAGATCCCACTAAGCACGTTTGAGCAATGTCGAGCGACCAAAATCTTTATTCGCTTAATCAAAGGAGATGGTTCCAGACAAGAAGCATTACAAGATACCGAGAAATTGGTAAAGTGGCAGTTGGACGAACCTGTTTTACCGGGACTCGAATCCCCTGTGCAGTATGTGCCACTTAGAGCACAATTTTAACACGCCTCTTCGCAGCAGACCTTAGAGTCATTTTTGCTGCTCTCTCAATGGATGCGCTTGACTTAGTATTTGATCCGGGTTCATCACATACCTACTGGAGAATAAATTCTATCTCATTAGCTAAGGTTGAGGTTCGCTTTTTCCGAACCGATAATTATTCCAGTTGTACATTACCCAAAAAAGGGAGTTTTGTTTTTCTTTTCTGCCGCTACGTCCGATTGCCTTTCAGCTCAAAGGAGAAATCGTAATTACCCTAAATGCTCGCATGCAAATAAGCGCTGAAGCATTTTTCTTTCTTTTTTTTTTTTTTCGCTTGATTGTAAGTAGCTGAAAAACAGGATTTAAATTGAATCTTTATTAATTTTCGGTTTCACTTCAAAAATTTTATTTTTGAGACGTTGAATGATGTTTTGAAGATTTGTAATTTTGCCAAACCCGGTCTTGCGAAGTAGATTTTTAGTTTTGCGCATACCATTTGATTATATGGCTAAAATTTCATTTTTAAATATGAACGAAAATAAAATTTTCATTTCAAAATCTTTCTCCAATTTGATATTTTGATGTAATATTGTGCTTACGTTCATTCTTAATGAGAAAAGTGGCAAACGCAAATAATTAATTTTAAACACAGATTCTTTTTTCTCAAAGAATATAGAGATAACATAGAAAAGTAACTAAAATATTAACTTCCTTTTAGAAAGTAGGCTGTTATAAAAGTCTCTGAACATTTTTTTTTTTTTTAAATCTGATGGATATGAATCAAGTGCGCTATTATGAACTGACCTTCTACCTTTGTGCGGGTGCGTGATTTTTCCCCGTCTGTCAATTTCGTCAGTCACTGACAAACAGAGTTTGACTGAGTAAGTGTGTAGAATTCTCGTCGGATTTTTAAAATTTTTTACGAAATGACGGAACTACTGGAGAAGCGTTGGTCCATGCAATTTTGCCAGAAACTGGGCTACAGCGAAGTGGAAACCACTTGAAAGATGCAGGCGGTTTTCGGTTACGATTTCGCGCATTTGATTCGACATTTGTAGTGAAAACCCAGACTTCTGCAGTTCAATGGGCTCCTTACTCACCCAATATGGCCCCTTGCGACTTCTGGATGTTTTCAAATCTCAAGAGAAAATTGAAAAGTTAGTTCTTTCAATTGTTTCCTGAGTTTAGAATCGTTTCGTTATTATACTTGAAGTTGAAAAATCCGACGAGGGCGCAACCCTTTCCTTGAGTCAAGCACTGCACACACACACACAAAAAAAAAAAAAAGAAAGAAAAACAACTTGTGATACTTTTTTAACAGCGTTCGTATTTTAAAAACTTATATATTTTACGATTTGATGAAGTTTTACGATTACTTTTTATTCGCTAAATTTGGTTTCCTCTCTGTCTGCAACAAACCGAAATTGTGTTTGAATTGCTGTTTCATATCTGCAGTTTTCTGAATTGCCTAATGCTTTTATTTTTTAAGATTTTATTTATTTATTTATTTATTTATTTATTTATTTTTTATGTGAACAATATAATTGGAAATGCATTCAATTTCAAGCGAGCTATCTCTTCTAGTTTCTGAATTGCGGGTTTTCTTTTGCTGTAATTGTTCAAAGTGATAGTTGATATGTTTCTTTACTCAGAATGAGTCAGCTGCATTTATATTCGTAAAAAATAGTTCTAGCTTGTCCAAGATGTAGCAGCCAGATTATAAAACATCTACTAGACGTGCAAGAATTTTTTTTTTTTTTTTTTTTTTTTGAATTTTTATTTTGGCACATATGCAGCTGTCAAATTCCTCCCCATTCTTCTCCACTTGCTTTATAAGCGATCGAGAAAGTAATTGTGAATGCTCAATTTAGGATATTTCAGCTGGTAGAAAATAAAATAGTTGATGACAGTGCACGACAAAAACAGATACCGAATGGCATTACATGAAGCAGTCGTTAACATATTACTTTTTAATACCCCGTTTAGCAAAATAATATTTAAAAAAAACGTTCAAAAAGAGTAAAATTTCCCTCTTCGCAAACACAAATGCTGAAATATGTCCATCTCTCCGCAATATCATTTAAATGAAAAATTGCCTACATTGTACGAAGTGAAATCGTCCTTTCTTATCTCTGGAGAAAAATGAATAATACAGTTCTATTGCAAAAAATTATTTGAAACTGCAGTTATCCTACCTTACGTAAAAAAAGTTTAATACGGAGGGGAGAAAATCTGCTAATCTTGTCTAGATAAAAGCTCAGACCACACCCTGATAGTTGTTGCACGTGCTACAACGATGATCAGAGCCTAGCGATGTATAGATTCCACACACTTTGGGTTAAAGGTCTTAGGTAGAGGCGGTCTTGCGGTGCTGAATCAAAAAGAATTATTGTTGCCTGCTTCGATGATCCTACACAATGCTTTAGCACGTACAGATGAATCTAAATGGCCTTTGTAATGCGATCTTAGAGTTAGAGTAATTATTACGTAGGTTAGGAAACTGCCATTGAGGTATAGCCTCTTATGTTAGCTATCGGGAACTATAAACAAAACGAAAAGGTTGAGACGTTTCCTTATCTTCGAAGAAATACAAGAGCAATATGTTAACCCAGGCTAGGGGTGGAGACAGAAAACGGTTTTACTAGAGTCCCCCTTTTCTGTTTCTCAAAATTTTAAGAAATAAGTGAAACTTTAGCTTTTCTCAAGACATTTCGTTCTTTTTCGTGCAATCGACCCTAAAATGCGTTGTTTCATGACGAAAATTGGTGCTTGAAAAAACAAGTTAATCAGCCGAAAAAAACGACTTAATCTTAATCGATTTTCTTCAGTTAAAACTACTGAAATGAGCATTTCAGTCAAAAAATAAAGTGTATACAGGGGTGCCAATCTAGGGGGTTGCATTGCTAGGGGGGGGGGCATTGCGCTGATTGCGCCACTAAAATTTTTAGGGGGGTGTTTTGGGGAGGTATTTTTCTCATTTGGGGGGGGGAGTCTTTTCGATTTTGGGGGGTGCGCCCTTGCCCTTAGTGGGAGGTGGGTATCCATGGTGTTAGATGACATACAGATTTACCCGATTCTCACGGAAGTAAATTATTTATCTCGTGTTTCTTATACAATATCAAAACTTTATTTTAGCAACAAGTTTAATAACATTTTTTAAACTGTATGACAAATTGGAAAAGTTCTTATAGAGCCAAGTGCTAGACGTAGCAAGGAAACAGTCTGATCTCAATCCTATTGAAGGTTGTTAGAATAAGCTGGGCAGTTAGATCATTTATATCAGCCAGCACTATTTTACAATTTGGGGAATCATTTATTAGTGTGCGGCATGTAACTCAGTAAAGAACTCATTCCAGCGCTTTTCATATATAAGATGTAAAGTATATGCTGCCACCCAAATGTGAAGCCCAGGTTAAATCTAGAGAAGAAACATCTAAGCATCAAGATACAGTTACATATTAAATATCATTTTTATGACAGACAAAATAATTTGTCTTGTTATTTTGATTTTCAGATTAGAAAATTTTTAGTCATTTTATTTTGTAGCGTTGTAGTTAATCCCTGTATATGATAAATACGATAAAAGCATCCCATTTGAGTTTTTATTGAGATAACTGGGTTATTTTTACATAATTTAAGGCATATTTCCTGCTAAAAGTTGAATTGATTGAAGGTGGGAAGACGTAAGTTTACCACTTCTATCCATGTCATACTTTGTTTTGTTTACATAGTTCATGACGTTAATTCAGTGTTGGAAAACGTTTTCTAATAGAAATAGGGAACGTTTTACTCCAGAGAGGTTGTTGAAGTATGAAGCAACAATTGATATTTATTGTAGAGGTTAAGGTGCCAAATATTTAAGCAGTTCTGGTTTTTAGACATTTATCAAGATTTAGAGGCATTGAATTCATACATACACACTATATGATAAAAGGAATAGATGCTGAGTTCACTTACGGCAACCCAATCTTGTTGCTGACTCATACGAAAATAACTTTTCTGCGAAGCACAAGTTTTTGGCATCAAAAACGCTCACACCTTTGGGGTATTTTAAATTAACTTTTAAGGTAAAGTGTGTCGAATTTGCTAAAAGGGGTGTCTGTCACTAATTGTATTCAATACGATGCTAATAAAATTGGTGTTGAAGAGCAATTAAGTGTTGCCGACTATCATTGTAACTATAGAACTGCGGAGTCGAAGAGGAAATGACTGAAACTGACACCTGGAATTTAAATGCCTCCGGCGCCTGACTTCACATCCTTTACCTCAAAATCAGTCCTACATCGTAGCCCTGGCATACTTGCGGACTCGAAGAGAAAATGACCGACTCCTGCTATTGAAATTTAAAAGCTTCCGACGCCTGACTTATCCTTTACCCCAAAATCAGTCCAGTCGGACTTCGCCACCCTAGCAGAGTTGCAGATTTTCGAACTCAAAGAGAAAATGACCTACTCCGACTATTGGAATTTTAAAGCCTCCCCTACTTGTAAGTTTGATCTTTTTCAGGGTGGCGACAGATCAGGGAGGTCAGGGAAAAGTCAGGAAACTTTATCACTCAGGGAAAAATCAGGGAAATATCAGGGAATTTTGTAAAAAATAACAAAAATTCAGGGAAAATTGATGAAAAGAAGAAAAAAAAATTATTCCTTGCAAAATGCAGTATTTTTATTCCCTACGAGTTTTTCACCAACTATTTGTTTTAAAAAAGTAAAATTAATGCGGTATGATTATAACCTGTCCCGTATTTGTGCATCTTTTTCCTCTAGGTCAAAGTATTCAATCTTAGGATGAGCTTCCTAAGATTGCTTCTGTGTCTGTAAAGTTGTTCATTTTAGCTAGCTTGAATTTTCCTTCTCAGCATTCCATGCTACGTAAAATAAACAACCCAACAGGCAAAGAGGAAGCCGTCATTATTGACTTTGCTCCCTTGCCTTTACTCATTGTCTTGAAGTATTTAGCATACTGTTATCACAATTTTAAGATAATATTTTTTAAAAAAAGGCTGATAAAATCTTAAAAGTTATCACTTGGCGTTTTTAATTTAGTAGCTAAAATTAAATTTTGACTGAAAATGAATTTTTTTTTTTTGCTATGGTATTATTCAGTCACTTCAGATTACACGAAGGTTTTTTTTTTTTTTTTTTTTTTCTTTTTCAGACTTTAAAACTCTCTTATTTTAAAACCATTTACATATATATTTTGAGATTAATTATTGTTTTTGCATTTCAATGTTGTTCATTACTAAAGTAATCTAAGATTTTTTTTTTCCGACAACTAATGAAACCATTTGAAATTGAGTTGTGTACATTAAATAAATATTTTTATTTTTTTTTAACAGTTAAAATGCCCTATTCAAGCTTTAAAACCTAAGTTCTTGATTAGAGAATAGCTCAATATGACTGGTTGTTGTAAGATTATTTGTTTACATAAATATGTCTATTAATGATTTACCTAAGTAAAACTACATTACTTCTATACTTTAACTATCACTTATCATTCTTGCAGCAACAATTATACTGCCTGAAAAATCAATTCAAGATTATTTTCATTTAAATTTTTTAGTTGCATCATGATTAGATATATGTCTTTAAGAGTGGTTTTGATAATTTCTTAAAATTCTTATGTTAACTGGTTCCTGGAAGTAAAGTATTTGCTTTAGGTTTCCTATAAGATTTCTGTGTCGAAAATTTAATGTACTGTTTTTACCAAAAAAAAGGAGCATCTTTTCAATGTATATATATATATATATATATATATATATATATATATATATATATATATATATATATATATGTGTGTGTTAATTTACAGCTTAAACCGTTTTAAACACTGCATTTTATTTAATATGCAATGCTTTTCAGGTAGGGCAAAGAAAGAAAACCATTATCATTGGTAACGTAAATCAGGGAAATTTGGTGAACTTAACCAGGGAAATCAGGGAAAAGTCAGGGAACTTTTTTTCCAGTTCCTGTCGCCACCCTGTTTTTACTGGAGGAAGTAGTTACCCTTTTTACTTCCTTTTACAAAAAAGGAAGTATTGTATTCGCGAAAAAAATTTCACTCAAAAATCGACCTTAATTTCCATTTTACTCACCCCCGAATGAATATTGAGTTCTTTTTTTCGACTCGACCAGACGTGTATAAGTGCCTAAGAACGTAAAGACACGCGAAATATCCGTCATGACGATTCCCGAGTTAATTACAACGAATTTTCTCGTGACGTCTGTATGTACGTATGTATGTGCGTACGTGCGTATGTATGTCGCATAACTCAAGAACGGCATATCCTAGAAAGTTGAAATTTGATACGTAGACTCCTAGTGGGGTATAGTTACGCATCTCCCCTTTTGGTTGCATTCGGCTGTTTCTAAAGGGGTCTTTTGCCCCTTTTGGGGGGGGATCATTGTCAATTTTGATGTAAACTCAAGTGGTGTTATAATTTGTCGGACACTTGGCGATATATCGCCAGTCTTTTGGTCGCCAAGTTTTGTCTCCAATTTGGCGACAAATTTGTTGATTTTTTTTTTTTTTAATCTGTTTCAATTTGGCCACTGTTGGTGATATTTAGAGAGTAAACTATTGAATCACATTAAAATTGCCAGTAATGGGGAAATGACATTAAATTGGAGTAAAAGGAAGTCATGTGATGCACACATCAGCTCGTTTCATTGGAATCACCAGGGGAAAAAAAGCTCCGAATTGACGGTTTTTCCAAGAGGGAATCATTGAAATGAAATGAAAACATGTCAGTGATCTTGTCTCATCCGCTATATTCATTCGTGTGCAGATATACGACCGAGAAGTGGTTTTGTGTGTAATTGAAGTGAGACAAGCTCTTAAGAGGGACTTATATATAACAGGAAGAGTTTGTATTTGTTAAGGTTTTTGTCTTGAATTACCAGCTTATGTTTTCTCAGATTTTTCTTGAATTCATACAGAATACATTTTCTAATTTTAAGAATAATTCAAATTATAAAAAAAATTTTTTGATGATCTTGTCTTTCATACCTCTCCCAATTTATAATGTTTTTTTTTAATTTTGGGAAGAAAATGTGCTATCGTCCAAGTGTGGGCAGTTAATATTTAGACTCGAAATATTTACGAAAGAATGGGTTCTAATATTAACGCTTAAACCTGTCATTAAATTTTGAATAAAAGTTTTAAGATACATTAAATTTCATAAATTGTAAGAATGAAGTTCGTGTTTGCTTGAAACTTAATCCACCTTTTTTCATCTGTAAAAAATATTTATTAACACCTTTTGATTGCGATGATAATCGTAAACATTTTGACCTGGGTAGTTTTATTATTTTGTCGCACACGTTTCAAGCATAGCTGCGAACATCAAAATGCTTTACACGCTGTTTTTTTTTTCCCCGCATTATTTGTTGATGACCCGTGAGGCGCATTTAAAAAGCATTTTACGATTAAGTAGCCGTTTTTTATTTATTTTTTGATCGGGCATTCTTTTTCTCTTTTTTCCCCTCCTAATTCTTCTGACGAATTTTAAATGAATACTGCCAAGAAGTAATAAAAACAGAGGCTTGTAAACTTTTTCTTTCAAGTAGACTGGCGGCTGAAGATTTTATGAAAAGCTTTCTATTAATGGAGGATGTCATTTATAGCTTGCTAGCGATTAATATCTTTAGCATGTTTTACCTTCTCTGCTTCACTCATTTTCAAAAGGAATTAATTATTAATTTTTTTAAGATGAAATCGATGTTAACTTAACAATGCCAATGTAAACTTTGACTCTGATCGTTATTAGATAACTAGCAAGTAAATATTATTTTTGAATCATTTATGACATAAATAGTTACGTATCCAAGTAACACGAACTAATTATTTTTGAAAATATTGAGAAACCTGAGGAGCTGCGATGTACACCTTGAAAATCACTGGAGTAAGAATTTCATAGAGATTGAATGACGTTTCGTGTTAGAATTGCTATGAAAGATTTTTGAACAAGTAATGTAGTTGAATATGGGGAAAATGAAATAGGGAAATATTTATTCCGCTTTTAGCGCCACCTATCTTGCAATGTTTTAACTATATAGTAATACATGTAGTCTATTCCAGTCAGGAAAAAAATATCCCTGAAGATCAAGACAAGCAAATGTCAAAAATTGATACTCAAATTGTATGTATTTTGTTATAGTCGATTTTTTTTTATCATTATTTAGTTATAAACTTGTCATTAAAATTTTAAATATTAATAGATACCTACTAACATTCGGTTCCGTATTTCTTTAGTTAATATTGAGCTTATTTGCATTTTAAATATTTTGCACAATTAGTCAAGTACGTGCGGGGCAAAGTGGATGGAGCGAAGTGAAATAGTTCATTTTGATTACTAACATTGAATCATTTACTAAACCAATTTCGTATTCATTTATTGACTTATTTACATTTCTTGATTTAATAATTCATTTATTTATTCATTCAGTATTTCCTTATTTATTCACTCAATTATTTTTATCTTATTATATTATGTAATAGTTAATGCTGAACTCATTTGTATTTTAAATGTTTTGCACTATTAGTCAAGTAGGGGAAAGTGGGGTAAAACCGGGACCCTAAGTTTTGCAGGCTTCCAGAAATCAGTTTTTAACATAAAGGAACAGAATTTTGCAAAAGTATGCACTATTTATCTATTAATGTAACCACAGTTTCAAAAACAAAAGTGTTTTTGTTTTTAATTTTTATTAATTTTTTTACAAAAAAAATCATTTTACCGGTTTTGTCCCGCTAGTATGGTAAAACAGGGTAGACATGTTATTGCTATGAAAAAAATAAAAGTTTTAAAAGTTTCCACAACATTTAAGTTTTAGTTTGTAACCTATGCTAATTATTGTCATAACATAATACAATAAGTACTAGCCGACCCGTGCGGAACTCCGTACTGTGCTTCGAATCGTTTCATAAGGCATTTCGCTCTTTAAAAATTTCAAAGAAAGAATATTATGAAGAACCGAAAAAAGTAAACGTAAAAAAGTAAGCGCACAAGAAAAGGCATGTAATTTGAAGACATCAGTAACAAAACCTCGTTAAATACAACGTTGTGATAATTTGATCATCTCACTTTTACGTTGTACGTATTTTCAATGCAAACATAAGTATCATTAAAAGTGTGGCTGAGTGACTCGTGAAAAAGCAGTAATTGTGCATGTGAAAAAATACGTTGTGGGAAATACAGTCCTGCCCATGTGAGCATCTGACGGAAAAAAAAAGAAACATTAAAGAGTTATTTATTGGCACGGATTTGAACTGGCGCCATTCTGATTAACAACACGACACTCCAACAAACCTAGCAACTGCTCCTTCCTTTTCAAATGCTATTCATTGAAAGAATGCATTAGCAAAAAAAAAAGCTTTTTGCCGGGGGGGGGGGGGGGAATCATGCGTCTATATGTTTTGCGATTAGCCAGCATGATACGATTTAAAAGTATTCGTAAAACATGGAATTTGATTAAAGAATGAGGAAGATCTCACGTAGCGATTGTAGAGAAGTAATAAATTAGATTGAAAATAAGTGTTTTTATTTTTTAATATTGAACAATTTCCCATAGCAGGCTGCTTTAACCGTTCCGGCTTTAAATGCCAGCACATGTTTTTCTTTTAATCGAACTCTTAAAATTCAAAACCGAAACCAGTTGAACTGAGTTCGTTTTTTAAGTGTAATTTTTCGAACATCTAGACAAAATGTATGTAAAAATTTTTTTCCAGCCGAAAGCAGAGGAGTAGAAAATAATTTCTTACTAATGAAGTTGATAATAATTTTGATGTTTTATATCGTATTCGAATAAATAATTAAAGGTTTATTGGGTGAAACTCGTAGTTTCAATTTGGCGTAGTATCTTTTCAATTGTACAAGAGGTCGAACACTGCTATTAGAAAAATCTACATTTCAGCATACAATAAAAATGTTTTTCTGCACAAAAAGGATTCCGTTGAGGTAAATCTGTAATTTTTTTCTGCTTACATTATCCTTAGTGGTGTGGACGGAGTCAAAACTTCAAAAAAAGAAAGAACACCCTTCGATTAACAGTCAACTTATCTGAATGATAACTGTAGCTTGCATAAAGGCGTCAAAACACCAAGTAGCATTCCCATTGCATTTATTTTTTTACGTGCTTGAATGCCAGCACATGTCTTTCTTTTAATCGAACATTAAAGTTCAAATACAAAACCAGTTGAACTGAGTCCATTTTTAAGTGTAATTTTTCGAACGTAGACAAAATGCATAAACTCCCCCCCCCCCCCCAAAAAAAAGCAGTGTAGTAGAAAATGATTTCTTACTAATGCAGTTGAGAATAATTTTAATGTTTTACATCGTATTCGAATAAATAGTTAAAGGTTTACTGGGTGAAAGTCGTAATTTCAATTTAGAATAGCATTTTTTCATTTATAAAAAAAGGTCGAACACTGCTATGAGAAAAATATAAATTTCAGCATACAATGAAAAAGTTTTTCTGCACAAAAAGGATTCCCTTGAGAAATGAATTTTTAAATCTAATAATTTTTTTATGCATACATTATGCTTAGTGGTCTGAACGAAGTCAAAGCTTAAAAAGAAAGGAAGAACACCCTTCGATTCATACGCAACTTATCTGAATAATAGTTGTATCCTGCATAAAAGAGTCGAAACGCCAAGTAGCATTCCCGTCATATGTATTTTATTTCCTTACATATGTTATCTGTTGTATGTTATGAGTACATGTAATGCGTAACATTAATGAAAATTTGCTATTATGTCGGACAGCCCGAGCTTGCCCGAAGTTCAAATAGTTTATAGCCGAACGCTGTAACGAAAAAAATTTATCAATGTAACCGAGCAATTAAGTCCAGTGCTTTTAAGCTTTATTTAAAAAAAAACACACACACTAATACACAGAGGTTAATTTTATTATTTTTTTTTTCCCCTTACCGAAAGCTACGCAAAAAATTGGAAAATTGTATTAGAACTTTGTTTAAAAAAAATCTGCATAAGAACTACAGGCTGCATTAAGATTTTGCAACAGCAAGGGGCGTTTCCGAAAACTTGATTTTTAGACCGTAAGTCAACTTTTCGTCATTAGCCGGCCTGATAAGTTTTAAAATGAGGGGGGAGTTTCTTCAAGAGATAAGAAAAATCTCGCATTTTGACAGAAAAATAATCCACAGAAATAATATATAAGATAAGATATTGAAGAGAAGTGTTATTATTTTTGAAAATTTTTACAATTTGTTATCACAGGCTGCTTGAACCGTTATGGCTTAGATGGCAGCACGTGTTCATCATTTAACAGCATGGTTAAAGTACAAAATAATTTGAACTAAGTTCTTTTTTAAGCGTAGCTTTTCGAATGCAGGAAAAATGATAGGCTATTTGTTTTTGTTTTCTTTCAAAAAGAAGAAAAAAAAGTATCTTACCCTTCAAATTGAGGTAGTAATTTTTTTATCTGCACAAAGAGCCAAAAACTCATTAGAAGAATCTGTATTTCATTATACGATTTATTATTTTTTTCTGAACAAAAAGCAATTCCATTGTAGTCTGAAATCTTAATCCTGATACTTATATTTTCGCTTATACTATGCTTAAATTTTCTTACCGGAGCCAAAGCTTTAAAAACAAAACAAAAGAAAAAAAGGCCTTACAATTAAAAATTAATTTAGCTCCAAGTTGCATCAAGTTTCCATAACAGCAAGGAGCGTTCCCATCTCATTTATTCTCTTCCCACATATGTGCTATTCATTGTTATTAAGTGTTCATGTAATGCGCGATATTTCTCTAATTTTTTGACGCAGATAGTCCGGACATGGGCTCGAACACTCATTCTCCTGGTTACCAGTCAAACGCTCTGCCGATAGAGCTATTCAGCTCTGTCGGTCATAGTGCAAATTAAAGTTATAAATTAAACCGAAAACCTCATTCGTGTTCTTTAAAACAGGTTTTTTTGACAGAAAAAAAACTTTTAGACCGTGAGTCTATTTGTCGTCATTAGCATACACGATAAGCTTTAAAATGAGGTGTAAATCAAAGAAATCGATCAAGAATTGAGAAGATCTCGCGTAGAAACAAAAAACAGGCTACAGAAATAATATATAAGGATAAAATGACACATATTGATGAGTTGTCTGTCAGTAAATTTAATTGTCTTTACCTTTAATTTTTTGCTGTTATATAAGGCCTATTGACACAAGTCGCAAGTAAAATTGTTATCTTCCTCTTCGGCCCCAGAGTAGCTTTCATGGACCCAACGACGGCATTGGATGCATTGGATCCGTCCCTCACCACCCTTGCAGTCCGAATAAAGCTCATTGCAGTAAATGCAGGCAGCATTGTCATCCTCTTCACTGGACTCTTCCCTCATTTGCTCCTTCGGTTTTTTTTTTTTTTTTTTCTTTTGGATGCTCATTTTCTGTCTGTTCCTTTTTTGGCATTTTTATAATGTTATCGTTTCTTTGAATCGCTTATGTTTCCTTCAGGTTTTTTTCCCCCGCTCATCTTAGGTCTTCTTTCCATCGTTTTTCTTTTTCTTTTCTTCTAATGTTGCCTGAAGATGTAGCTTGTATGGGGAGCCCGTCAAAATAACAGTTTTTCTTTTCTCTTGTCGTCCTTCGGCTGCGTCTTTCACTCAGTGTATGGAGGAGGTACCCGGTTTTGCCTCGCACGTACAGCTTTCATAAAAAAATGTCGTCATATGACTATACAGAACTCTGCAGACAATTACTTAGAATGATAATGAAGGTAATTAAATGTTGTACAAAGAGAACTACATACCTTTACTGATGCAGAAACAGGAACGTAGTATAATCGGTTTAGTTTTGTTCAAACATTTTAAGCAAAACCACTCAAAAAGAATTTTCTTCACAGGAATGAAAGAAGCGAGTCTATTGCGTTCTAATTTAATGGTCACTGCTTCTTCATCAAGGCGGTAAAGAGGAAGGTAGTTCCTCTCTTGTCCCTGCGATTGCAGCGCTTACAGAGACTAGAAGGGGGTACCCGGTTTGCTTCCAACTTCCCGGTTTTACTCCACTTTCCCCTACATGCGGGGAAAAGAGGGTGGAGCGAAGTGAAATAGTTCATTTCGATTACTATCATTTACTAAACCAATTTCGTATTCATTTATTAACTCATTTACATTCCTTGATCTAAAAACTAATTTATTTATTCATTCAGTATTTCCTTATTTATTCACCATTTTATTCACTCAGTTATTTTTATCTTATATTAAGTAACCAATTTATTTGTTAGTTTATAGTGTCATCTTTTATTCTTTTATTTATTTTATTTACTTATTCATTTGATTAATTATTATTTTTTTTTTTAACAATCAAATAGAAAATATTTCACTTCGTCTCATGGAAAAAAACTGAACATTTTCCACCTTTTATTATTAGCACAAATTTACTGCCAAAAATGAAAATACCACTTCAATGCGTTTTTTTTTTTTTTTTTACAAAATACGTTGTTTTTTCTTTATATACTGTTATTTTCAAAAGAAATTTCCAATTTGTTAATTTTGAAAAAGTTAAGTTTTCTTATCTTAACTATTTCACTTTGCCCCACATTCCCATACATGCGTTGCAATACATAAGGCGAATTTGTTTGAATGTCGTTTGAAGTTTCTGTGTTCAAGGGGAAAGTTGCCCAAGAGTTCAGCAAAACGAATGAGAAATCTTAGAAAGGAACTTTTGAAAAAGGTTTCCGCTTTAAAAAATGAATGAAAGTACCGAACATGGAGTACCTTTTGTTTCTGTTACTTACAATTAAAATGGTCAGGAAAAAAATAATAATATTGATCGTAAAATGAATTTCAAGAATCTGGGATTACTATCATTTGAATTCGTAAGCTTGAATCAAAAGTTTCACCTATGAATTCGTTTTTTTTACCTACTACCTAACGCAACTGAGTAGGTTTAGTTTTAAAGACTAATTTCGCGTATAGTTAAAGTAGTGTTTAATTCAGGATTCGGTGGGTTGTCAGTTACGTTATGTAGTTGTTTGTAGGAGGCCCCGACTTCAAAAGGTTGTTAAAAATCAAGAGATCGTATATAATTAGGTATTTAAAATAATTCATCGTATAGTAATTTAAATCACTGTTTATTTTATAATTCGGTGTTTAGTTGATTTGTGTACTGGAATTGTAAAATAAATTTCATTTCTATGTTTGGGTAGGAAATAGAATGTAAGTGTAATCAGTTATTTTTTGCTTTTTAGTTCCTGGGTTTTTTTTTTTTTTTTTTTTTGAAGGCGGTTTTTTTATTTTAAAGTAATTTATACATAGAAGTAGTTACGAATTCGCAGGAAAGGATCTCTAGCAAAACGGTTCGAACAGATTTAACAGTTTCGAAATTTGGGATTACGAGAACATGAAACGTTTGAAATGGGATTTCGCGAATGCGAAATGTCTTAACTAATCGCCGTAAAAACGTTTAGTTATTGTACACTAACCTCAAAAAGTTAAGATACAACATGTTTTTCGAAGCTCACCATAAAAAAATGGCAGTAACAATTAAATGCATAGTTTGCATGAATGATAATAACGAACTTTAAAACCATTTATAAAAAACGATAGCTATCAATTTTACTTTATACTGCAGTGTGCAGGTAAAGGGCAGTAACTGCAAATTTATCATTTTGTTTGCATTTTTGTCATCTATTGTACGTTTGCTTTAATGTACAAACTTGCTTATTTGGCTTCCGCTGAAAAAAAGGCGCAAAAAAAAACGTCTAATTCCAAGATTTCCCTATGGTTAATATTGATTCCGACCACACATTTCTTTAAATATCTCGAAAACTCATTTCTGCAGATACTGCCGTTTACCTGCACACGACAGTATAGAAAAGAACGTATCTTTATGAGTGAGAAAAAAATATGCAAATATCAAGCTTTCGTACTTTTGTGTGTAAGTGTGTTGTTTTTCAACTGTTGGCAGTTTCGGTGACAATAGTCAATGCAGTTAAGAAAACGTCTTAGCGATATCGTTTACCCGACTCGTTAAGATGGCGGGCAGGGTGTAGAATGGGTGGAAGCGGGATAGACGCAGGCTGATGTTACTAGACGTCTCAATGTGTCTCGTAGTGTTGTTCAGCGACTTTAGGATCAATATCAATCCGAAGATTATGTGTCCAGAAGACCTGTTTCAGGACGATCACGAGCTACAACACCTGCAGAAGATCGTTTTCTAGTTCCTTTTACCCGAAGAAGACGAATCACTACTGTGCCGCATCTCGTTGCAGACCACTTTTCAGCATCAGGAAGAAGCTGCCACGGTGTGAAATCTTCTTCACAATGCAGGTCTCTATGCAGGACGACATGTTGTGTGTGTTCTCTTCAAAGTACTAAAGCGAAGGATCCGCTTATGCTGGGCAAGAGAATATGTTTCCTGGACCCAGCAGCGATGGGCTTCTTTGCTGTTCACAGACGAGTCCAGATTTACATTGGAGAGTGATTCAGGGCATCTACTGATCTGGAGGGAACAGCGCATTTATACCATCAATCCAACACTGTTGAAAGACCACAGTTTAGAGGTGGTGGAATCATGGTTTGGGCAGGGATCTCGCTCGGTGGTCACACTGACCTGCATGCGTTCCATGGAGGAACTCTTACTGGTCTGAGATATCGGGAGGAGATCTTTGATCCATTTGTCCGCTCATATGCTGGTGCTATTGGTAATGACTTCATTATGAGTGATGATAATCCATCACCTCATTGAGCTCGGATTGTTGAGGCGTATCTTGGGATCACGGTTTGGAACGAATGGAATGGCCAGCTCGATCTCCAGACCTTAATCCGATCGAATATCTTGGGACTATCTTGGCAGGCAGGTTGCTGCTTTAAATCCTCCTCCAAGGTCGTTACATGAGCTGAAACAAAGCTCACTCTGTGTCTGGTCTTCGCTTCCTATTTCGGTGTCCAATAACTTAATAAATAGCATGGAAAATCTATGCTGCCAGTGCATTCAAGCTAGAGAGAGACACGTTCCTTATTAGAACCCATTTTTGTATTGTTTCTATGACATTTTACTGCATAATACTGTGATGGTCTGTTTTCTTCCAGAATGGACTTTACCGCAAAGATTGCTCTTTTTGTTATAAATCGTTTTCGCAACACTTATACCAATATCTATGACGCGTTCAATAAAAAACTATTTATTGCACATATCCTCCAAATTTTTTGTTTCAACATTTATTAATTTGCAAATTAGACGCAAAAAACCGGTTGTATCTCAACTTTTTGAGGCCAGTGTACATTCATTGTTACAGTTTGCAGGAGAAAAAAATCTTTAAAAAAATTGGGAATCGGAAAAAGATCGCGATATCGTGATGGCTAGGAAATGTTATTTTAGTGGATGAGCTTCATTACATGATATTGCATGATCCCGAAAATTTAGCACTTAAACAAATTACCACAATTCGGGACATTGAAAATTTATTATATTAGCAGGACATTCTATTAAGCGATATTCATGTAACTTTTGACTAAGATTTTGGGACTATGAAAATTTATATGTTTTAAGGCTTTTATCCAAAGAAAAAAATACTTTTTCTTTCTTCTTTTCCTGTTCACAAAGTAATGAAAGAAAGTTTGATTCGTGAAACTTTTCACCATTAACTATTTTTTTCACTTCTAATGATTTTAAGGCAATTCATTGTTTTGTTTTCTCCCGAAAACAAGTGGAA
This sequence comes from Uloborus diversus, assembly GCF_026930045.1. Classification (NCBI taxonomy): domain Eukaryota; kingdom Metazoa; phylum Arthropoda; class Arachnida; order Araneae; family Uloboridae; genus Uloborus; species Uloborus diversus. The sequence goes on along the minus strand of NC_072733.1, from coordinate 35,237,579 downwards.
ATTTATTTTCTAAAATACATTGTTTTAGTTCCAAACAAAAAATCAATACAGATTGAAATTATTAAAGAAAGTTGAATACAGAAGATTTAAGTAATAGTCATTCATTAATGGCTTGTTTGTGTTAAAATGTTTTGAATTACATTTATGCTCAAAATTTTATTTAAAAAAATGTCCAGAGGAGGGTGTGAGCCCCCCCCCCCCTCTGCCTCCCTTATCGGTGCTTATGTTAAGCGGGTTTGATTGTGGGTGTCAACGGTTATGATTATCCCGCTACGGGAGCCATGTCTGCTGCATAGTAAATTCAAAATGTCAATTAAATTCAATAGTTTAAATTTCCTAAATCGCGTTGACTAAAATTCTGCTGAATCTTCGAATTAAGTATTAGTCATGTTTTGGCAGTTTCACCCTACATAATCTTGTCGAATATAGCAGAATAGTTTTGTTGGAATTCAATCTAAACTGAAGCGTATTCATGAATTTTTGTTCAATATTTTTGTCATGAATATCTCTTGGCCAATGCCTCAAATATGCGATGTGTACTTCAATGAGACGTGTTTCTACTACCTGAAAACAGCAGAAATTATTTTTCTCCACTAACCCCGGATGGACTAGATTTATGATCTCAAAGGTCGGATATTGTCTCCTCCCACAAGTGCTTTCAAACTTTTTAAGTAAGTTCTCACGAGCTATAATCGGATGCTCCCTCGTTCTTTTAGTGACGATTAATTATCGCTTGTTTCTGCACTTCTTCATCGGTCAACCGCCGCCATTGTTTTCCCAACACGATTACTTCGCTTAATTTATAGCGCTGGAGTCAGACTCGAAATTATGAAGGCAGAGGAAAGGCAAAACTAGCGACGCCCCTTTTGTGGCGTAAGTTATGTTTCACGATTGAGATGCAAAGCTTTGAAAAGTTAATGAGTTATTGTGGCAGAAACTTGTCGGGATTAGTGATGGAAAAGTTACTTTCAAGGCAAACGTTAGTAGTGAAAAAAAAAATATTATTGATTTGTATGATATTAATTCTTCCTTTTACTTTCATTTTATGGAAGAAAAATTTATAGTAAGTTGACATGCATTATTCCTCACTAATTTCGGCTGTAGACTTAATCCGACAATTTGTCAGCAGTCTTTTTTTTTTTTTTTTGGCACCTTTTATTTAGTAACATATCCAAATGTAATATGGATTGCCTTACTTTTGTTCGAATTATCGCTATTTCTTGGAATGTTTTAGACTTAATTTGATAATTTGTCAGCACAGTCTTTTTTTTTTTTTTTGAAGTGATAACTTCTTGTGGCAGGGTAAACCGATTTGTGACATAACGCATGTAACGGCGCACCTCTCGTCTTGCATTCCTTTCGTTCGCGCATATGACAGAAGCGCGCATGGTCGGGGAAAATTTGTTTCTTTACTCTTTGGGTCAGCTTTAAGTGATATTAGAAAAAGTAATGAAACTAACAGAAGATGGATGATCGTCGCAACATAACGCCATCTCCTAACGAAAGGTGATTTTAAAAATACAATATAATACCAACGACATTGTAATCAATATATATTCAAACCAGCATTTAATCCTAAAATTTATTTTCAAAACAAAACATTTTGGCGATTAGTTATACTAAAAATGTCTCGCTTAATTTAGGGTTTTGAACTGTGATAAGGTGTACATATTTTAAACGAACTTCATCCCCGCAGACTCAGCAACGCGGGAGTTGGGAACGGCGAGAAAACAAAAATAATAAATAAACATTTAATTTGTTCATCGCAGAGTGAAATCTAAAATGTTTCGTAAGTTTGAGTGTTCCTCTTTTTTCGATTAATTGTCAAAGCCTTAATGCTCATAGTCTCGATCTTACTGATTCGATCTCTCAACGCTGTAATATTGATATGAAGATAAGTATACAAGTCCTTTACTTTCAACCGGAGATTTTAATGTCAACTTTGCTTCTGATCGAGCTAAAATTTAGTATCGTTTCTACAAACCAAATTACAATTACAAATGATTAATAAACCAGAAGAAGCCACAACAAGTCACGGAACTGTACTTGATGCAGTCTTAGTAAGATTTTTAGATAACATACAATGCAAAAATTTTGTTGATTATTATAGCTACTATAAGCCAATAGTTAATTTCATAGGATTAAATAATGATAATAATTTAATCCTATGAAAGTTATCACTTCTGCCGAACGTCCCGTGACGAACTTTTTTTTTTTCTTTTTCGGCACCTTTTATCTAGCAACTATTTAAATGTAATGTGATAAGAATTGCGTCACTTTTGTACGAATTGTCACTATTTCTTGGGACTTTTTTTTTTTGTTTCTGAAAATTTATGTATTAGATATTCTAGCTATGTTTAGCTATGTTTCGCAATATCAAATTCTAGACCAAAATAAACAGCTTAAAGTGAATGAAATGGAAAAAAAAAAAAAAAAACTATGACCCAATAACGTTGCGCAATAACAATGGGATGAAAAAAATATTGATATGATGAGGGAAAGTTATCCTGCGGAAGAAACAAGAAACTTTGACCACATTCTGACAATAAGTAAAACTACCGCGTGAAAAACATGTTGAGCGAGCATTCCCGATTAACTAGTCATTTTTACAAACTCTGCCACTTTTCAGACCACATTAGGCCCAGTTTGCGAGATTCTACCTTCTGCTGTAATAAAAATCGTAAATGCAAAAATGTCTTTATTTATTTATTTATATATTGAGTTTTTGAAAAATCGAAATACACCTTAAATGCTTTAAGTTACTGTTGCATATATGGCAAGGACCATCAACCATGATCCTTAGCAGAACGCCAGTGCTAACTATCTAAACTACATGTACGTATGTGATATAGGGCCAAGGAGAGGACATGTCAGCCAAATGTGAAACAAAGGAGCCAGCTCGGAATCGGAGTAGCATAACTTTTCTGTATTTGTGTGTGTGGCGGAGTGGGGGCAGTGCCCGGTGGACCAAACTGACAAGGGGCCCGCCCCGGTTCTCGGTGGCCCTGGTGGAATAGTAATACAAAAATCAAAAGAAACTGTCTCTTGATTCGCTAACAAAATATCTTCTGAATCTGATGTTGCAATCAATAATATAATTTATTGTATAATTTTATGAAGTTATACCATGAAAACAACTTTTTCATACACAAAATGAAATTCAATAAAACTGTTCTATAGCGCAAAATAAGTTTTTAACTGCGCAATAAGTTGAAACTCGAGAAACAGTCCCCAACTATTAAGAACATTTGTTTTAATATTAATAAAACTTTATTTCTTTGGTTATTTGTTTCTTTACTTATTAGAGAGATTGAATTGTAGACTTTTTGCAACCATGGACTTAATTGTTTCAGAAAACTGATCCAGAACTATATATATATATATATATATATATATATATATATATATATATATAATCTTTTTTGTGAATGCTTTAAATTGCATTATAAAACATATTGTTTGATCATGCGAGACACAGCTTCTACACATGATTTAATAACTTGTTTTCTCTAGTGATGGGGTTAAGTGCATGTATTTCCTTAAGAACCCTCTTCCACTTTATTCATTATTTTTCAGGAACGGATATGACTATCGTAGCCTACTATGGAAAAGCCTTCTAGTCCACGACTTTCCTTCCGTTGTCACTTTTTGAAAAGGGTGAGGTGCTTTCGCAAGCACAAACCATTGAATATTGCGTCTCTGCATTAGTATTTCCTTAAACTGGTGATTAGTTTTGCTTCCCAACTTCATTTTTTACATCGAATACCGTTGGATTTTTAGGCACGCCTAGCAGCTAAGATGTCTTCGTGACAGCTTAGAAGAATATGGTATCATCTCTAACGTCATTACAAGGAAAGGGTGGATATCAGTTTCTTTCGAAATCTGTGTGGTTAACGCCCTCATTGTTTTCCTTCAGTAATTCAAAAGAGCCTGAAAAATTGTTAGTTTTCTCAATTTGTTTAAAACTGACAGTTTAGATTCGTGTATTCATACCTTATACTGTTGAAGATTTCTGCATTTAATTAAATGTTTTGTATGCATTTATAACACTTGTTTTCTGTCAAAAAATTTAAGTTTTGATTAATGATTTTAACACGCTATTAATCATTCTAAGAAACAATGTTTTTAATAAAGTGGCTTATACAAACCTTGGGTTCTTGTTTCTTGGAAATTTTCAAAGCAAGTTTAAACGAATAACCGTTTTTGTTCAAGGAAAAAAAATATGCATTCAAAGATTACTGCATGTTTTGCGTTGCTCAATTCCAGAAAAATTGTCAACAGTATAAAATCTGAAATACATTTTATGCGTTTCAGTGTTCTACAAAAGCTACCAAGGCAACACGGTGCAAAATGTATAAATATTGGTGAAAATTCATCCATTTTCTAAAGGTGTCGCCCAAAATGATAACACTCTTTAAAGGGAAAGGGAGGGGAGGAGGAGACCTGAAATTGAGGCAATTAATGACAAGGAGAAAGAGGGGGTAACAAAAAGTCACATTTTTTATAAAAATGTTCATGAACAACAGCGTGACTTGTGGCGAGGGAAGGGAAGGTGTGTCACAAAGGGGGGAGGTCAAAAATGTTGGAGAAAAGTGTGACATCATTTACGAGCAGCCATTAAATAAACAATATTTCTTAAAATGAGCATTTAGATTTTAAACGCAAGTGTCATTATAATCAATTAAAATGTGTTTTTGTAGAGAATAGTTTAAATTGTTACTTACATTGTTTAAACTGTGTTTTAGTGCCTCTTTCACCATGAAATTGACTAATTAAATACTTTTTAGTTATTCAAGTTCTTATTCAGTTGCAAATTTCGTATTGCACGCTGTTACCTCTATTAAACATGTCTGTGATTATATGCAAAATTCATTTTCAGCGCTTTTGATTACTTCTAAAACATTTGCTAAATATCATGTTAAATAAAAAATAAATGTTTGTAAGTAAATTGTTTAATAATTTTTATTTCACTATACTCAAAATATTTTTTAATGTTTCATCAAAAATTCTATAACCTAAAATACAAACTTGAATTAAATGCTTAAATTTCAGTTCAATCAAAGTTTCAAAATCCGGACAACCTTCAAAGCAGGTAAAAATATTACGTAGATTACAATCTTATCATGAATTGCGATTTTTATGGTGTTAATGAAAGCCCAAAAAATAAAGATCTTCGCTTCAGACACTTTTATGACTTAAAATGTGAATAAAACTTTAAAATGAACCCCTTTATCTGAAATGATATATATGAGCCCGTCTTATCCAATAAATTTGCATATCTTCCACGCAAATTATCTTCCAAAATTTCCTTTCAATTCTTTCTTTAATGTTTTTTTTTTTCTTTTAGACTTTTACATTTGTAAGTTTGTTTTTCTTTTACATACTTTATTTTCACTTCCAATTAATTTTAAAGGCCACAAAATTGTTGGGCTATCTGTGTCTGCAAGATTTTTTACCTATCGAGGTAAGATCTATACATCATTTGAGCTCCAAGAACTAATGAAGCAATAAATTTCACCTAGGAATTCGTGGTGTTGCAAATGGAAATTTTAACGACTGTTCAGGAGTGTATCTTTGGAGGCACTTTTTCTGCTTATTTTTATGGTTTTTATTTGGTCGTGACTCTCATGACAATTTTCGTTCTAAGGAAAAGCAGGGCTTTAAGTCTTCTCCGTTTTCCCCTGTTCCATCTGCGAAGACGAAAGTTTTGTTGACGATTGAACTACGGCTTTTAATTATCGTTCAGCATAAATATCCTACTTTTTACGAGCCATTTGTATGATCAGATAAAATCTCAATAAAAGCTGGTAATGGAAACAGTATGTTTTTGCGTGAAACAATGAAAAACTTTTTAGTATTGATTTCTTTACTGAAATTGAGTCTACATCTTAAAATATTTCATGGGAAAATTTATAACGGCTCAGGAACTTCTGCTGGTTAAGTAAATTGCAACCACATATTGAATTTAAAAAATAAATAAATAAATAAATGAAAATTTGTTTACCTATCAATATTAACGTTCGTAAAAAAAAAAAACAGTGTTTCTAAATGTGTTCAAGTAAATCTTTGTTATTCTAAAGTGTTATTCAAAGATGGCAACAGCTCTTTTTTTTTTTTCATAATTTTTCTTGTTCATTTTTACAAACATAGTCGCCCGTAGGGATCGGCCATCGGCGACACCGATACATCAGAACTAATTGCTCAAACAATTAGTCATCAAAATCGGCATCGACAGCCGTAATAGCTTGGAGTTAAATTGGCCCACTAGCTTGAAAAACATCTAAATTCTAATGTAGCTCTGATTTTATTTTTTATTTTTTTCGCTTGAAAAAAGAAAACAGTAAAGTTTCCCCTTTTTGTGTGTGTGAGTGTGCCTCATTATGAAAATACAATAAAGACTTCAAATCCGGCAACCGTGAGATAAAAACAGTTCTTGATTTTAGACTATGCTGAATTGCCTACTTATGACTTTTTTTAATATAGCATGGTATAGTTAATCTCCGACCGAACATGAATGGTGTATTGGATTTTGATTAAATAACCCATTTAACTTTTATTCTTCTACTCTAAAATTGTATAGTGAACGGTTTTGAAAATTATCTGCTACCAAATTCTGTGTCCGTATTTTGAATTGTACAACTCATAGCGGCCAGATAACATATTTTTCGGTACGTTATGAGAGTGAACCACAATGTGTGCCGATCGCAAGGCCCAAAAGAGCTATTGAAGAAAAAATTTTGGCATTTTACCTTATATTTTAATGATGATATTGTATAACACAAATTTTGACTTCACCTCGCTCAAAATAATTTTATTTTTATATTTCCTAGGGTGCCAGCAAATTACGACAATACAACCTAAGAGTTTATCCAATGACAGATCCGATTCCATGCTGGATCACCCCGCAAGTTCCTTGCATCATCCTCAGGTTATTCATCACCACCAGATACAGTTGTTCCTTCAGTTTCTGGATCTCACCGACTGTCACGCTCTTGAAGATTATGGCCTGAAGATAATTGTCCGAAATTCACCACAAATATCACATCTCTACCTCCGCAGATGTGTACAAATTACAGACTGTGGAGTTAAAGCAATAGCTAGTTACTGCATGATGCTTAAAGAACTTAGGTGAGCACTGAAACTTGAATATTAATCATTACTTTGAAATGAAGCGATGCCGCCTGCCTTGTCTAGTGGTCAGAGAGGTCTGACGACGACAAGAAGGTCCTAGTTCGAATCTCGGCTCGGGCATGGACGTACTTTCTCTCTCCTGTCCTTTGTGTGAATGTGTTGTTATGCTGTGAATGGTCGCCTGCCCTATAAACGGGTCATTGTGGCATGTGTGTACTGTAGAAGTCGGACTTCACACCAAATTATGGTACAGTCGGAAAAGTGAAGCAGCGCACCCCAAATTGACCCAGGACGGGAATCGAACCCGCGCCTCTCTGCTTAAATAAAGCAGCTGGCGAACCCACACGGCCACAGAGGCCCCAACAAACCCTTCCTATTCCTATTCCTATTCAGAGTCACAACTGACTACAACTGTATTTATGTCGAGGACTGCATACTAAGTGCCTTGCCTCCATTATTTTATATACCGATAGATGACAGCACCATCACCGGATCGAACAGTTAATGAGAATTTAGAACTAGTCCAGGAGCTAATAGCTACCTAGTGCTAGCACCCCCAGAGGTATCGTTTCACTTGGAGGACATTGAGACCACGAGCATATTTAACGTCGCCCAGTCCCCTTTAATGACGACGGTGGGTCTTCGACCATCGAGGTTCGAACCCAGGACCCTCCAGCCCCGAATCCAACACTCTACCGATCGGGCTACCACGGCCCCAACAAACCATTATTTACAAGAATGCTAATAACTGAACTAACGCTGGTGTTGCCAAACGGAAAATTAAAATCTGAAATCAAAAATAATGAAATGATATAAAATCGAGATATTACAGTTTTCTCTAGACATGAAAATACTTCTTGACATTTTTTAGCGTTTTGAAATATGCGAAAACAGTTTAAGACCACAGGAGAATCGATTATTTCAGAAAGGGCGTAAGTCCAAAAGATTTCCGTAGGACTTATGCCCTTGCTGAAATAATTGATTTAAGAGTGGTCAATTCTATATAAAATAATAATAATAATAATAATAATAATAATAATAATAAGTATGAGAATGGTAAAAGGAAGGGAAAAAAATATGTTTACTGTGTTGCTTTTTGACTTTTAGTACGCTTGACCTTGTGAGTTAAAATATATATCTATACTAATATTATAAAGAGAGAGGGCGGATTTTTGTTTGTTTATGTGTTCGAGGTAATCTCCGGAAAATCCTGCTGCACCGGAACCTCCGGAACTGCACCTGTTTGAAAAATTCCTTCACTATATGAAAGGTGCTTTCTTACTGAGTGACATAGATTATAATTCGAAAAAAATCCGATAGATAGTTCTTTTTCTATTCCAATTTAGGCCCGAATTTCACAAATTCCCGAATATGAGAGTGAAAAATTACTTGCACATATTAATATTATATAACGTTGAAAATGGTAGAATTTTCCGCGTTCTAAACAATTTGTTTCAATGCTCTAACTTAATTACTTCGGGAGTAATTTGCGTTTTTAGCTCCAACTTTTTTAGGCTTAGCTGAAATTTAGGCGCTACTCTCTTCATTAAATCTATCAATAAAAAGTGAAGGAATTGCCCACAGTTTTCCAGACTCCATTGGAAAAAGCGACATTTTTTACTCCAGATCTCTCTCGACCTATGGTCGAAAACTTAGCTTCTATCTTCAAAGGAAAAAAAGTTAGAAGAGTTTTTAAATCAAGTTCGGAAAATGTCATTTTGATTCAGGTTGTCAACCATTTTATTTTCGCGTTTCCACGGTTATGCTTTCTGAATTCATTGTTTCTTTCCTTATTTTGCATTTAATTTCTTTAAACTTACTTTATTTCGAGTTTCATTGGTTACGCTTTTAAAATCCATCTTTCGCATTTCAATTTAAAGTATTGGTTAGAAGGATAGTTTTGAATAATGTTTTTTAAATTACGGCTGAATGTTGATAATATGTCACTTGACACAATTTTTATTCTCGAGGTAGACCGGGCAAAGCCGGGCAACGCAGCTCTTAATATATAAAGATTTGAAAGCTACTGTTAATGTGATTTTATACTTTTTTGTTTGTTTGACGAAACATTTATTATTGCCAAAGTAATATCCGCTTCACTCGCAAAAGTGTTGGGTTCCGGTAGCGTGGTCTCTTGGCGCGTTAAACGCTGAGCAGTTCAGTCTAGGGTTATTGTTTTAAAACAACCGTAAATGTAATTCATTGTTTTCGCGATTTGTTTTCAAAGAAAGAAACTTTTGATTTGTTTTTATCCGAGTGAAATGTACGACATTTTTTTCTTTTTTCCCTGACGATAATTTTTGAATGTTCCACTGGATATTTTTTTTTTCGTTCGATGGATTATGATAGCGTGGTTGCTGGCCGAGTTTGGCGATAAACAATAGAGTTGCAGAACTATTTTTACATTTGAAAGATATTATTTGATGTCTTCTCTTGTTTATTTGGCGAAATATTTTAAATTGCAGTAAAAACCGCTTCACTCGCTAAATAGAGTTTTAAACCAACTGTAAATCTAATTAAGTGATTTGACGAAAATTTTTGAATTCCAAAGAAACTTTAATAGGTTTTTCTTTTTTTTAAAGCTGTGTACGCATTTTATACAAAGAAAAAATAATCATATCACATCAGAGGGAGAGGGGGCGTCAATTTTTTAATTCAATGGACAGCCATTAAATTTTTAGTACGGGCATCGCTGAGCGGGTACTGCTAGTATATATATATATATATATATATATATATATACATATATATATATACATATATATATATATATAATAAAATAAATAAATATTAAAATGTATTATTTTAAATTTTCAAATTGCTTCCCCCCCCCCCATGATTCACGAAGATTAATATTATTTTTGATACAAAGCGTGATAATGTGCTTCACTAAATTTTAAAGACGCAGTTTCGATTTTCGATGTGTGAAATACGTTTTTAGAAGTGTTTTGTAGAAGACAAAATTTGTTCGGAAAGTGATGTTAAATTTATTTTTAAAACGTTTCACGCAATGCATATTTAAATTTTGATTCCAAAAAAAAAGGACGGGGTTTTAGTTAGTTTAGTTGTTAAAACAGAAAGAGTAGCGAAAATTTTTCTCAAGCAATTAAAATTTTAATCGCAACTTTTTACTTTCTCAGATTTTTTTTAAAGATCTCGTAATTGTTGCAAATGAAAAAAAAATTCTCCTTACCATTTACGTAATGAAAGTACTGCAGTTCTAACATAAAATTTGAACGCTTTACGGTTTACTAAGTTTTACGAAATAAGATTAGTTTTATATTGTATAAATGGATATTAAAATGCTATGAGCGGGGTCTGAAAGATTTAGCTTTCGCCAGAGTTACAGGGATAAGTAACTTTTCATAATGTTATGTAATGATGTAAGAAAGATTTCCTTATTGTCGAAGAATTATTTTACGAATGAAATGTTCAAAAACTCTTACAGCTATTGCTCCACTTCACTGTCCAGTTAAACTTTTGGAAGACAGTTATTTTAACCAATAATTCAAAGTTTAACTAAAAAATGTTTAAAATGCATAAACAGGTAGTTGTCAACTGCCAGGTTAAACTGTTGGATAGAAGCAACTATTTACTGTTTAATGAAAAGTTTTAATAATTGACAGTGGCAAAGAAGAAGTTGAAGATTTAACCTCTTTGGAACTTTATTTGCTTTCTGTATACATTTGAGACATTCTTTTTTGGTTGTACCGTAAACGCGGGCTAATTTGACCCAGATTGTGGAACTTTTCTTTTTCTTTTCACACACAATAATTTTATAACTATTCATATTTCCAAACTGTGGAAACTTGTTTTACACATCTAGAGATCTCTTAGTTTAATTTTTGAATAGTGATCAGTTTATTTCCAAGTACTTTTACCCATTATTATTGTTTTTTATTCGGACCAATGTTACCCTTGTGTTTGGGTTACTTTGGCCCAAAGTGGTTTTCCCTACTTAAAATCATTGTAGAACTAACTAGAGACAAATAAAGACGTGTGCTTATAGGGAAAAATATTTATTTGAAAGAAAAATACATTTTATAAGAAGTTTGAGTCACACATATTTGTTTTAAGGAAAATTATTATTATTATTTTCAGTGTGTGTGCATACCTACTTATTGTTCAGAAATTACCGACGGAGAGCGGTTATGTTTTCATCAGTTTTCTGAGGTTGAATACTTTTATTAAGATAAAACCATTCCTAAACAAAGGATCCTAAATTTTCGGTCACTTCCAAAATTTTTTGGTGCGTTCCATAATCTCAACATTCGCTCCTTCTTCTCTCGCATGAACAGCTATATTTGAGAACCTGAACTCATTCCATTCTACAATAATAAAATTCCGTAAACATTCCAACAAATTTAACGATATTTGTAGGAAGTAGATGCAACTGAGTAAACCTTTTTCTAAACTTCCTGCAACTTTTAAATTATCTTCATCTTCGATAATGAAAGCCATGTGATTGAGCCCTGAAGAATTGAGTCTGCAATCTCTCTCTTTATCCGTTGCCGAGAATTCCAGGTTTTTTCTTGTTTTTTTTTCTGTTTAGAGTCTTAGTTTTAGCTATTCTTTACTTTTCCAAATCTCTCTGGAGGAGTTTTTCAAGTTTTTATGCTAGGCTAAAGTAGGTCGTAATTTTTAGCTTAAAATATGTTGGCATTGTCAAATTTAAAAAAAAAAAAAAAAACTTACAGAAATGAGTAGTACAACTATACTACGGCATAGAGTATTAAATAGTGCTTATAAAAAGGTACTTAAAAAACTCTTAGCTGATGTAGAACTGCTTTTACAGGGAGAAGTTTGAGAGGTTATGAAGGCCATGTTAGCACAAGGAACGCAGAATCACTAGTGTTACTTCTTGAGCAGAGCTATAGAGCTGCTTGGTATACATAATTGAGTGCTTGGGGATGCTTTCTGGTAGAATCTCAAAATATGTTGAAAAAATTGCGCCCTGAAGGTGTTGACAGAAAACGTTGTATCTTTTACTCCATTTGGGTCAAAGAAAGATCCTAGGGTCCAAAGTAGTCCGCGTTACGGTATAGCATTAGTACTAGAAATTCCTTGTCCTAGGAATGCGGGTGCAACTATTGACCCTTGAGTATTTTTAACCCTTGAACTGCTAATTTCTCCGGAATTCATATAGTATAAATACCGGAGAAATCCTAATCCCAAAAAAACATTTATAAAGTTCCAATTCTTAACTTCTGACAGGAAAATGCATCTGGTACTGTATCGGTTCGGGTTCAGAAGTTGAGCTACATAAATACTTAAAAAAACAATTATTTCCTTCTTTTTGGTTTCTATTTTTAACGATCTATCTTTTTCTTTTCAGCATCAGTGACTGTATCCTGGTGACTGACTTTGGAATGTACGAACTTGCGAAGTTAGGTTCCAATCTGAGGTACCTGAGCGTTGCCAAATGTGACCAAATCTCGGACGCTGGAATCAAGCAGATAGCTCGACATTGTTACAAGCTGCGTTACCTTAACGTGCGCAGCTGCGAAGCAGTGTCAGACTATAGCATGGAAGTGTTAGCCCGAAGTTGTCCTAGACTCAGGGCTCTGGACATCGGAAAATGTGATGTTACAGACAATGGACTTCAATTATTATCGGAACATTGCCCTAATCTTCGGAAACTCAGCGTAAAATCGTGTGATAATATTACTGACCAAGGAATCCAAGCTATAGCTTTTTATTGCAGGGGACTCCAGCAGTTAAATATTCAAGATTGCAATATTACTATCGAAGGATATCGGACTGTTAAAAAATTTTGCAAAAGATGCATAATTGAGCATACTAATCCTGGCTTTTACTGATGTCCATTATAAATTTATTTTGTTGAAATAAAAACAGTAATGTGAACGCATGTTTAAATGATAGCTAAAATTAAGTATGTTATCCATTCAGGCATGTATGTTTTCGGAAGCTACGTAAAAGATACTTTTCCTAATACTCACTGCTAATTTTTTTCGCGTATATTTTGGATTTCTTTAACAAGGTTTTATTTTATTTTTATTACGGAAATAAGATAATGTGTAAAAATTGACAGAAGTACTTATTCCAGATAGTCATAAGCTTTGAATATAACATTAAAGAAAATATCCAATTTTTGTACTTCGCCACATAGGACGTTAAATTTAATTTCCACTTAACGCTAGGATTTTTCAAAAATAATATCGAATTAATATACCCTATTCCATAAGTTACATAATATATATATGAGCATATATGTAATTTTAAATTGTCTGTCATATTTAATGAGAAAGTATAATAATATAACTTTTTAAAAAATCACCCCTCATTGCCAAAAGTGCTCTGTTGTTTTCTTTTATTAGTTTTCAAAAAAAATTATGCTATTCTTGTAAAGTATTTGTAAATAGCTAGGCTAATTTATTTAAATTTGGGTACTACTTTGTAATATACTTTCATGTATTTAAGTAATGTCTTAATTGTATAGTCATTCATCGTGAAACATTCCAAAACGTTTACAATGCCTTAATACTATGTAAAGTAGTGAAAAGATATACAGAAATCAGGAACCTAGTTTTGTTCTAGCTTACTTGTTTCACTATGAAGTAACTTTTGTTCGACTTCTTTTGCAGCGTACAAAAATATGTCATTCTGTTCCTTTTTACATGGCTCACTAAAGGCATAAAAAATGAATTCCACTGTGCCACATCTTATGTATATACAGATAAATTTATATATATGCAATAAAATGAAATTGTGAGCAACTTAATGTCTTTGTAAATAGCATTGTTTTGTAGAACTGTTCTTTATACAAAAATTACAATCGTTTTCTTATAACATAATTTGTCTCTTTATTTCACCTTAAAATACGCTGAAAACTTCGAGATAGCAGACCGAAAAGTATTTTCGGTCTTTCTGTAATATCAAAACAACAGGAAAATGTATAGAATGTGGTAAAACCCACTAGTTTCTGAAGATAATACAAAATTCCGAGTAAATAACTAGGTAATAAAAATTACTTTTATAAACAACTGACATTTTTAGTGTTTTCAAAATAATGCATTTTTAACTTCTCTTTTATCTTATTTATTTGTATTGTTTATTTATTTATTTTCAACATCACTCAGGTAAATAAAGTGCTAGAAAAAATAACTAAAATCAAAAGAGAGAAGCTTCATTATTTTTACAATCAAATATTTAAATTTTATGAAAATATAAGTGCTGTGCAAAAAATAGTAATTGCAATTATTTTTGCAGAAGTATTTTCAAAATTGTAATTATTATTTATTTCATAACTTATAAGTGTATTGTATATGCAACTAGAAAATTAGAAAAAAACTTGAAGTATCATAGGAACTAGTCTAAAATATTGTCTTCCCATTTTTTTTCCTTTCAATTTAGTTTAATCATGCTCGAGGTCATATCATTTAAGTATTTTTCCCAGCTGTTTTTAACTACCTTTTATTTTCATCGTTGGTGTTGATAATTTTATCATTTCTATAAACATCATATTATGCTGCATAAATTATCCATCTGTTAAGATTTTCACACTAAATTCTCTTGCGAGGTGTCTATGTGAAGCGAAGAAAATGCAAACAAATCTGCCTTCAACCAGCGTTCACTTTCTGCAGCTTAGTTTAGCTATCTTGTGCATTAAAAATATTAGGTTTCTAGAACACAAAGTTACACCTATCAAAAGTAAACACCTATTGAAAAGTTATTTTACAATTTTAAACAATAATGTTTACAACTGATGTTACTTGCTCTGATTCACTTCGTTTTGAAATTAAATCATTTAAATGCCGATTTTAACATCCAATGCTTTTTGGCGCCTCTCTTTGAATTGCTGTATCACCTTCTTGGTTTTTTCTGATGATTTAACTGATAGATGGTAGCTTTGAGATCTTGCAACGTTCTTTCCTTACGTTAGTGGACATCAGACTTTAAGTGTCACCAGAGAAAGAAATCGCAAGGAGCATGATGGAAGCGTGCTGGTTATGAAATGTTAACTCGCAAAAAAAGATCAGGCGCTTAGGAAACATTTGTCGTTGGAGTTTCTTCAATACTCTTGCTTGGCACATTCCTGCTGGAGTCTTAAATCGAGAGCTCTATAGTGCGTTCAGCCTTGACTGTAGGCTGCAGCAAATACCGTAGAGAGTACAGCCCACTTATTGGCATTTTGGTTAAAAGAATATCCCGCTTAATATAATAAATTTTCAATGTACCAAACTGTTGTAATTTGTAATTTTGATCCCGGATAATGGAATATTCTGCTTATTAGCAAAAATTTTCGCGGTAAATTGGCTGGTTCAATCAACAGACTCGGCTGCATCTGCAACGAACAGAAGTTGCAGTTATGTCCTCCTTTACAAAAAAAATATGGCCCTATAATTCCGAAAACAGTAACAGCAGACAATATTATAACAAGTGTGCTTGCTGCACAGTGGTCGCTAATTCGTTTATAGAACAGCAATTCTCAACCGATGGTCCGGCGGACCGCCACTGGTTCGCAGAAATATTTGACAGGTCTTAGGAGATTTTTGCTCGTTCACAAGATATTTTCCATACTCAAAAAGCAGAAAACACCATAATTAATGAAAATAATATTCTGTGCGACATCTTTTACCTGAATTTTGTGATAATTTTCGCACTTTTCTATGATTTTTCAGGAGTGTTTTTTCTTCTGTATAATTATTGCAATAGGTACTTATCTTACTCTTAACATTTGAATATTTCTTAACAGTTCTTTCACACCGAGTAAAGTTTTATTTATATATGTATCAATTAATTCATTAATATTCCCATGTTTTGTAAAGCAAAGAAAAAAACTCTCAGTTGTTCTCAACATTTTTTTTACAACTGTTTGATGGTACCCGAGTGCTATTTTTCCTTTCTTTTCTCCCCCCCCCCCCTTTTTTTGAAAAAAACAAAAAAAGGGGGGGGGGACTTAACTGGTCCGCTAAAAACATTGACTGATTTTAACGTTTTAAAAATGCAAGGTTTTTTTTTTTTTTTTGTTTTGTCTTACAAAAAAAAAAAAAAAAAAAAAAAAGAGAGAAAATAAAACACTGGTCCGTGGATCGAAAAAGGTTGGGAAAAGCATCTAAATCATCATCTTAGTTTTAAAATCATAGCAAATATTTCAGAAAACAACATTGCATAGCATAACTGTAATGAAATTCTAAAATATACTAATTGAAATCGTCACATTTAAATATACCGCTTTCATTTGAAAAATATTCAGAGTTAGTAATTTACTTTTGCACTAACATAGCATCGAAAAATCTAAGAGGCGAAAGTTAGTCATGTACTTAGAAATGGTTGTCTTTTATTTGCAAAAAAAATTTCTTGTAGTATTTTCAATATTTTATAACAAAAAGGCGATGTTTAAATGTGTTTAATAACAAAAAAAATCGTTGACATTTTCTGCATTTCCGCCAAATTCGAAATCACTGCTTGATTTGAAGAAATACATTGGGAATGATGTTGTATTTTTGAAAAAAGATACATTATTACATATTTTAGTACATCGATATTTAGTTCTGAATCATTTTATACCGAAATTTATTTCTTAAATTTTCTATGCGAAAAGCAATGTCATTAAATTCAAATGTTCTACAGCAGCTAATGTATAAAAATATCTGATCATCACAATTTAAAAATCGTCAGAAATATTTAAAACACGCCGCCGAGACTTAAAATTATAACAAGGTGATCCGTGCAAAGTATTCGCGTTCGACATCAGGCATTCAAACATCCGTTTTTAAGAAGAATTTTTCAAATAACAGCCGAAATGTTTGCTTATTATTTGCTGATAGAGGTGAAAAAACCTCTAAAGTGCTGTATTATTTATGAAGTTAAATGACGTATTGTTATGACGTAACCACGGAAAACACCCTTCAGAAATAACATATACGGGGTCTGTATTTTAAATAACGAAAATAAATCCAAAACTTGAAAAGTTTTACAGATATCGCTACAAAACTTTAGTAGTCTTCAAAGTACGCTTCTGGGCATGAATCCACTTCTGCAGACGAGTTTTCCACCCTTCGTAAGCTCCCTAAAAGCACTATACTAAAAGTCATCAAATCAAACATCTTTCAGAGCACGCGTGTAAACTCAAAATGCAGCTAAGTATTGAACAGAGCAACCAAATTTCGCACAAAAGATTGAGCAGGACGTTAACAGAGGGGGAACAGAAATTACTATACCCCGATTCATCATGACCAGGGCTGTGGAGTCGGAGTCGGGGAGCTGATTTTGGAGTCAAGGAGTAGGGAGTCGAAGGTTTAAAATTCTGAGAGTTGGAGTCGTAGTCCGTCATTTTCCCTCCAAGTCTGCAACCCTGCCAGTGCTTGCAGAGTCGGAGTCGAACTGATTGTGGGGTAAAAGAGTCGGAGTCGTAGGTTCTAAAATTCCCGGAGTCGGGGCTGGATTTGGTCATGTTCCCTCCGACTCTGCAACTCTGATCATGACAATGCTCTGCGTTACACTTTCTTCGTGATTCCACACAAGCTCACCACACAACCAGCGACTTTCTGGTTGTGTGGCGAGCTTTTTGCACTGATGAAGAGGCTCCATTGTAACCTTGAAGTAGCTATTTGCTGCATTTTCTTGAGAATTTGCTTCATTTACGTTGGTTTTTCATTTCAATCATAATATACATGAGAGTTGAATTAATAATTTTTTAATGTATCCCTTTGATAAAAGTGTTCAATTGATGCCCAACATTTCACCAACGTAACAGCTTTGCATCTTACAAGGGAAAATTACCAAGCAAGTTAAAAATAAAGCCAAATCAGTATAGACGGTAGTTGATAGGAGGGGTGTTATAGAAGACAAAAGGATCGCCAGAAAAGTGATAAAAGGTACTTTTGAGAAATAATTTTGGCGACAGAAAGCGTGAGAAGGATTTTAGAAGGTGCGTGGGACAGGAAGTGGCAAGTACATTTGTTAGTAGCCCACACAAGTTATACAAAAAATTAATAATAGATACACTGGAAAATTGCAAATGAACTGTAACGTTTAAAGAAAAATGATGAATAAAGCAGAGAATAAAAAGGTTCGAAATGACTGAGAAAAAGGAAATTTGAGATTGATTGAGAATTAAAAATATGAAGATGAATGTAATGTTTAAAAAATGCGGTTTTATCACATGTGCGTCAGTACAATGTTCTAAACTGCTCCATAGTTCAAAAGAAAGGTCGTTTATTTTAAGGATTCGTTCTTTTTGAGCCGTCCGTTCATGAGCGGCACATTCCTATCATATACACATTTATTTACATATTTCTGTTACATTTCTGTCCTTCAAAAGACAAATAGAAATCACGTTAGTAACATAAGAAAAAGTAGCTATAAGACTGGTAAGGTGAAAAGAGTGGAGGAATCCAAGTTGGGATAAATACTTACTTGATACGGATTGAAAGTTGTTTTTATTACTGCAAACATGTGTTTGGAGAGAGGGGATGGTATTTTCTCACACATGTTTTTCGCATTCCAATTTTATAATCTTCGAATTTCGTTACTCATAGCAATATCATGTGAATATTAGCTGTGAAAATCATTCTTTAATATTTCATTCAGTTTTACACACTTTCTATACAACTGTTTTGTTTTTACTCCGTACACTTTCACACTACATTCTATAGTAATGTTTGTAGAAAATTATATTTATTTATTGTCTATGAATGTATTCATCATAGTTTCTCCTTGATGGTATACTTTTAAAAACAATATTTTGAAAATTATTTTTTTCCGATAGTTAATCTGCGAAATTTTGCCGATTATGGCCGATTAATCGGTACTGCCGACTGCCGATTAATTGACGCTTCCCTAGTCTACTGTGCACCATTCCATGTCACATAGCAGAAACCATTGTTTTAAACTTGTTGAATAATATTTACCTTTAAATAAACATGAGGAGGTATTAGCTATAGTTTGGGATTAACGCTGAAAATTGAAAATTCGACAAAAAAATCTGGCGGACTGAAATTTTGATTGTTTAATTGAACATTTTTTAAAAAGTTTTATTAGTTACATTCTTACTATGTAGATAAATACATTGAGACTTCTATGAACGGTCGTTTTTACACTACCTCCGTTAACGAGTAACTGAATCATTTATCGCTGAAACTAGTCAAACACCAAGTTTCCTCATTTCAGGAAAAATATATATCTTCATATTAAACTATTCAATGAGGATATCAGAACTTTTTACTTTAAAGAAATTTAGGCGAAAAGGCAGCACATGTGAACATTTTTTTTTATTTCCTTATTTTTCGAAAAATATTATCAAATTCAGAGCAAAAGTGTTCCCGTGATTGAGCAGTTCGTTTTCTTTGTGTCGTATAGTTTATTGAGATTTCTTTTAAAATGTGTTTTTACTTTATGATATTTTCGAAAAATTTCTGCAATTGTTCACATGTGCCCCTACAGGGGATACATGTGAACAAGATTTAAAAACAGGATTATCATCATATGTCAAAGAATAACTCTGTAATGTGGAAATACATACATACCGACTACATTAAAAGGTTTGTAACCTATACTGGGTCACTAAATTGTACAGTAATTGTATCAGTAAGAAAATATTTTTACTTACTCACTGTCAAAACATAGATCTTAAAATAGAATAGATGTGCCTTCTCCCCACTTTTCTCCTCAGAGCGCGCGTCAACATCCCCCGTTGGACATCACGTGATCAAGGGACACCTCTCACAAGAAACTGTTTCCCCTATCGAAGAGAATCACTTTGCGATGCGATCATTTGCACAATTAAGGGAAATTAAAGCATTTAACCCATGGGTTAAATGCTTTAAGCATGGGTTATACCCCATGGGTTAAACTCCCCTTTAAGTACGGGTTAAATTAAAGCATTTAACCCATTATTAAAGAAAAAGGGAACACTCTGTCCCTCACGTAACACCTCATAATTTTCACTAAAAGTAATAATTAAAAAAGGTAACAATTTTTTTTTTCATTAAGAAATCGCAAATGTATTTGTTGTACTTTTGCGAAAAATGTCCTTTGTTACTTTTTAAGTTATTACTTTTTAATGAAATGCGGGACAAAATGACAGCTTTTTAATGGAATGGTCCATTAGATATTTTCCCAATCATAACTTTTGAAGCAGGCGCGCAAGCTATTTAAACTTTTTTTCGAGTGCTTTAAATACTGAGTAGAGATAGACGTTTTCAAAAATCTTGAACAAAAATTGACCTTATAAATTTTCTTTTATTTCAATCAAATTTTTCAAATACAGATAAATGGTTTCAATGCGTGCTTTTTCCCACAACTTTTGAAGCCAGTGCAACAATTTAACATAAAACCCTATCTAAAACCATAAACCAATTAGAAATACAAATGTAAATAGTATCGAATATCAATTAACTCAATTAAATAATATTCTAAGATTCGCATGCGTTTCGCACCAACACTCTATTAGCCAAACAAATAACTTTGGTTTGTTCCTGATTTTTAAGCAACTTCAGTTTTTTTTTTAAGTACTCAGAAAATAAATTCATTTGCAATTATAAACTACTTGAATGGTCATTTGACTTCCGTCCCCTCCCCAATTTTTCTTTTCGTCCTACAGGATATGATAATTTTGACAATTTAAACTCGAGGGTGAAGAAAACTAGTGATTATTGTCCCTCAACAATATTAATTTTGTCACTTTCCTACTTATTGGTCTTTGTGAATTATTTTCATTGTTTGAATTGACTGCGCGATACATTCTAACGCTTCAATATTTAGTAACGATTACTTTTATAAACTTGTTAACGAGAAAATCTGCTGCTTCTGTTTCCAACATATGCTTATTTAAACTTAGAAAAACGGAATTAGAAATTTTTCTCATTACTCTTGTGGCTTCATGAGTAACATTATATTTTTTGTGCTTTACTCCCAAAACTTTTTCACATTCTCGCTCAGTTCTTCACAAATGTACATATTTCAATGGTTGCAATCTTGCCATTAGTTATCATCTCAAAATTCTTAAATTTTATTATGCCTATTTTTTAGTTTATTGTAGTTAAGACTGCGTTGCAATCGTCGCAGTTCACGTCAGAGTGCACTTGCCGGACAAAAAATCCAGCGTAGTCAGAAACATCATTAATATACTGCGTCATGTTAATTGAGATGATTTCTGAATTTTCCAAATCGTCGTCAAAGGAATCGGAAGAAAAGGCTTTCTTTCAAAGCATTTTTGTTACGCTTCAAATTTAATCTTAGCATTTGAAGGTTGTCAAAATCAGCGCAATTTAAAGAACTGAACTCCTTAAATTTCCGTATGAATGAATAATCTTTTTTTCGCACTTCGAAATTGTCCGACGATTATTGTTGAATCCCCCCTCACAACCTGATCGCACTGAAAAGTTTTCAAAGTGATCCTGAGTAAGCTTATAAGTCATTACGCAGTTTAGAACTGGAATTCGGGCACCTACATACTTTTCATATGTTCCCAGCACACTTTTCATAGAAATTAGGAAACTTTAAAATCCAGTTTTTCGAGGACATACTATAACTAATTTTCCATCGCTTGTTTTTAGTGATTTAATATAATGCTCGGCATCTACAATAAATTGCTTAAAATATTCTTAATTTCGACTATGCATGGGATTTTTTTGCCTTTAACAGAAAGATTTCTGTTACTCAGAAAGTCCACTATGTCTTTACTTTTAATAAAATTGGCACCAGCATCGCATTCATCAAACCCTCTTTCGCTAGAAAATCTCAGATTCACATATATAGAGATTTCTCCAATAGGTATAATGAAAATCTTCAGACAATCCTAGACTTTTAACGACGCTTCGCATTGTTATATCACTGCTGCCCGAGAAGAGGGAGACACGATGTCCCTTGATCACGTGATTCTCGGCAGAATCATGATGACCCCACTTTCTCCGGGCGAAATACGCTGCGCTGTAGGAGAAAGGCCTATCTGTCCTTTTTAAAGCTCTATGTGTCAAAATCGTGCTCACTGCCAAATTCTCAAGTTCCGAAGCATGCTCTGATCACTGGATAGACAAGAAACAATTTATAAGACTACATTATATATCACAAATAATATTTTATAATGTAAAAATTATTTTTGTTATACAATACTTATTATTAATTATTTGTTAAATAAGTTACATACAGGATGTGATAATGTGTTTGAAATGAATTTCAGCTTACATTTTTAATTAAATTAAAATATTTTGTTTCTTTTTTATTTTCCGTAGCTGTTCTATAACACTAAATTTTTGATCAACCGTTTAGTAAGAAAAAAAAAAGATTAAATAAATAGATAAAAGAAACAAATATTTTTTTATGATTTTTTTTTTTAAATTGACTACAGAAAAATAACAATTATAACGCTTACACATTTTTTTAAAACTTATAATATCCTAGACTTATAATATTCATATCACGGAGAGTATATATGAACTGTGCATCAATAATTTTTTTTTTTTTTTTTTGAAATTCAAAATTTTAAGTTGATTTTTTAGTCAAATTAAAAAAAAGCCGCATGAAGCCTAAAATTTATAATTTTCTACAAAAAAAATTAATTTTTTCTCTATATTTTTTTTAATTGGGGATTTTTTTTTCTTTTTTTTTTTTTTTTTTGACATTGTTGTTAAAAACTTTTTTTTTTCTGCTCTTATACAATACTAGAGGTACTCGCACGGCGACGACCGTGCTAAGAATTTAAAGGGAAGTCCGTTGCATTAAAAAAAAATCCACGTCCCCCCCCCCCCTTCTGATGTGTGAAATTATCATTTTTCGTCAACTAACACCTTTTCAAAAAACTTATTTCAGTCTCTTTGGAATTTAAAACTATTCGCCAGAACATACTCAAAATAATCCTTCAACTGTATAGTTCATCGGTTAATGCGCCAAGCAACCACGCTACCGCAACCCTGCCCTTTAGCGAGTGAAGCGGGGTTTTTTTCTGAAATTTAAAGTGTTTAGCCAAATAAACCATACTATGGTAAAAGCGTTATTAAGAACAATCACAATTGAATAATACGACAAATCAAATTATTTACTTAGATAAGTAACTATCTTCAACTATAAGAATAAAAACAAACGGTGAAGAAATAAGGAGAACAAAACCCAATAGAAAAATCCTACAAAATCAAATAATGTACCTAAATATCGAAAAAAAAACTGCATTCAAAAATCAGTTCTTTGACCACAAAAATCTCACGTGCCGCGCGGCACACGGAGTAGGAACCTTTAACCTCCCTCGCGCGGCATGATTCCTCGCAGCTATCGGTTCTGTCGCCAGTGCCCTCTTGATGACTTACCCCGCCATCTATTAGGAATTCGTAGAACTAAACTTACCCTGCCATCTATTAGGAATATATGGAACTAAACAATCATTTAAATATTTAATTTGCAGTAACAAATACAGTGCGTTTATACGTTTCTCTCTTATACGTTTTTTTTTTTTTTTCAATTATAAGTTTTTTTTAATTTGGTCCATGCAGAGTTCAATACACATTAACGTATACATATTATACGTTTTTTTTTTTTCATTTATACGCTTTTTTCATGCAGTACCATAGGAAACGTATAAACGGTGCTTCACTGCATTTCGTTCAATCTGATTTTAAAAAAAAAAAAATAGCCTACAGCCTTCCTCAATAAATGGACTATTCAACACAAAAAGAATTTTTCAATTCGAACCAACAGTTTTTGAGATTAGCACGTTCAAACAAACTCTTCAGCTTTATGTTATTAGTATAGATTCAGGTCTCCCGCATAGTGCTCAAAAAGGGGGGGGGGGATTTATTAAAGTTAATAGTTAAAACTTTCATTATATGAACAAATTAATTACATTGAGAGGCATGAAGAATGACTTTGACACTGTTTCAGCTGGTTTGTATGCAAAATGATCCCCTGATTCCATATAAAACCACCGATCCCCCCTCCCTCACTTTTTTGAGAAGGTGCCTCCTTATTCCCCCTTTTTTATTTTATTTTATTTTATTTATTTCTTTATTTATTTTTTTCAGTTTTCAAAAATTTCATTGCCATTACTTTGATTCGAAGAGGAACAGAGCATTATATTAACCGTAAACATTCTTTCAGGGGTTTAGAGACGCGAAAAGTTCAGTAACATGTACATTTATAGCAAGTTGGGGGACTCATAAAAATATTCCCTCCCAAAATATTCAAAAAGTCATCAAAACGATCTTTTTTTTCTGGTTTATTTTTCAATGTTCGTCACTTATTTTTCAGTATAAATCAAAGCATCGGATTATCTCGTTTGAGCTCCAGATCCGAAAATCTGTTCACGTTGTAAAAATTTGAAAAAAAAAAAAATCTTGGAAGCGCCAATCGTTGCATCGAATTGTATTGCAGATCTTCAGTGCTTATATTCAACGCTGTAATTGAGATAGGAAATGAAACTAAGGGTGTTTATAATATAAAATTAATGTATATTTATATTTTTGTAGTGAGTTTTCATGTTCAGTTCTTATAATAATATTCTGCTAAACAGGTTTTTTTTTTAAGTTACATTTTTCCAATAAAAAATGATTTTATTATCGTTATGATTGTTATTATTATTATTATTATTATTATTATTATCATTATAATTTTTATTATTATTACCTTTATTATTAATATTAATATTATTACCATTATAATTTTTATTATTATTACCTTTATTATTATTATTATTATTATTATTATTATTATTAACTGCTGGATTAAAAATGTGTTCCCTAATAAAGTATTTTTAATACAAGTTTTATTTTCGTAATGTATTAAAATTATTTGAACCTATATTTTTTTATAAAACTCCAAGAAAATAATTTTGTTACCTAGCAGCATATTTATTACAAGAATTGAATAAGAAAATTCAATACCAGAACCAGAATTATAAAGATATGTTAATGCAGTACTATAAACTCTTTTAGTTTCACTTCCAAACTTAACTTCATCTGTGAATGTAAGTTTCTTTACCTATAATTAACGGTGCAATTCGCATGCAACATTTGACGCTTCCAAGATTTTTTTTTTTTTTTAACTCCACAACGAGAGCATGTCTTCTGATACGAGGCTTACAGTAAGGCCAATACTCTGCTCTTACACCGAAAAATGAGAAAAAACATTTGTGGAAAACTCCAGAAAGAAAGACCGTTTTTAATGATTTTTAAAACATTTTAGGAGACCCCTACCCCACACACAGTTACCTCCATGCTACAAATGTAGATGCTTTTAAGCTTTTCATCTTTGTAGCCCTTCAGAGAAATGTTGGTGGTTAATTTAATGCTCTGTTCCCCTCCAAATTAAAATAAGGGCAGTTCAAAAAGTGGTGGGTGATGGGTGAAAATGGTGGTCATATTTGGATTCAGGTCGTCGTTTTACACAAGAACTAGTAAGAATAGTGCCAGAAGTTTTTTTTTTTTTTTTCAATATACTAATTTGTTTATAATAAAAAAATTTAACTTCAGCTCTAAAAAATTCTTATTTTTGAGTACTATGCAGGAGACCTATATACTGCATAAGAGCAAAAGCTTTTTTTTTTTTTTAACAATAATTTTCGACTTCATTGTTTACGTCAGTCAACTTGATTTTAAAAAAAAAAAAAAAGAAAAAAATCTTTAATTTTTGAAAAAATGTATAGAAAAAACTAATTTTGTGTAGAAAATTACAAACTTAAGGCCTCATGCGGTTATGACTAAATACTTTTTCATTTGAATAAAACTTCTTGTGCTATATGTGGGTTTGTTGGAGCAATTTTGTATCAACTTGAAATTTTGAGTCTCCAAAAAAAAAGGAAGTGTTTTTTCAATACACCCTACTGTTCACATGTGCCCGAAATATTATGCTGACAAAAGCCCCATTATATACCTTAAGGAAAAATTGAAAAATAATGAATTTTTAATTCAGTAAAAAGATTTAAACATTGTCAAAAATTTACCTGAATGTTCATACATTGAATGGCTTGCAAAGCCAGTTTAAAATGAGTTTTCATGTGACGAAGACAGTGATGAAATTACCATCACAACTGCTGCTAAAACAAAGAAATTGTCACCACAGAAGAACAAAATGGCCCTAAAAGTTTTGTCAAGGGTTAGGACTGGTACCCCCATTAATGGAGAATTTTTTTAAACTTTTCCGCTTTAAGTTTTCATAGTGAAATATATAATGTTCACATATGCTTCCTTTTCCCCTACCTAAACGCGTATCCTTTCCAGTTTCAAATATTGCTATCATTTTTCGAAAATTTCAATAAAATGATAAAAATGGTTTAATTTTATACCTTGGGCCCTGTATGGATTTAAAAAAAACAATTCAATTTTTCAAGACATCGATTTTCTCCTATCAACTCAATGCTATAAGTCTACTAGGAGAAACCAGGCAATTCTCTGAAAGCGACCGGTTTTGTCTCTTATCAGAAATTCTTTTTTTTTTCTCACTCTTTTCCTCTTTACATATTTATCAATAATAGCTAGAGTTAACGAATTTTTTGGGTTAAAATATTTTTTGCCTTCTAGGCTTTAACTTAGAGTCAAGAACTGAGTACGATTGATGACGTCGTTCAGCAGATTGAGCCTAAGATGGGAGCCAAGTATTTGCACACATTCTGCTAGTCTTAGTTTTCAAAATAGTTTGCTACTGGTATTTTGTAATCATTCAACCAGAAAAGATTTAAAAAAGCCTTCCTTTGGGGGGGGGGGGGGGACAAGTAACTGAACAACAAATTAGCTTTTAAACAGCTCCTAAAACACAAAAAAAAATTTAGTTTAAATAAATATCAATGCATTAATTTATGGCAATAATGGAAATCGATAGCCCAAGGTGATGAAAATTTTGACCCGGTGGCGAGTGGTACTAAAATTTTTAGTCGCCACACCATTTTATTTAGTCAACACTTGGCGTGTTGTGATCACTAATCTTGATCGTTACGGCTGATCATCTTTTTCTAAAATGTTTACTGTACTGTTGATACACAAGTTTGTGAAGTGGATAGAAAGACATCAACAATGATTATAAAAAATGTGAACGAATTCGCGAAAAATGACTACCGGTTTTCACTTGTTACATTGGCATCTTTTTAAATCTCTGAAGTTTCCGGCTTCATTTTCTTGTAACGAGAGAATGCTTAACGACCCCGCCTCACCATTCATTATCACTTCATGATAATGCATCCCAGAGAATGGGAACCATTTAAAAATTAATGAGGCAAATATATCTTGCATCAGGAATTATGGCAGAGATGTCGGCTTCTATGACTTAAAAAAAAATGAAAGAAAAAAGCTCTTTTTTTTTTTCAATTAAGGAGGTCAGGCTCTACTAGCATTGTAAACAAAATTTACTTAGGATCGGTTTCACGAAGTTAATTAAAACGAGGGAAATCAAAATCTTTGGAACATGATTCAGGTGTTTCGTCATACAATATTCGGGAACAAATCTATACTCCAACAGCGTGTGAAGATCATCTAATCAGTGCTGCGATAATGTATCATCAAATAACTGGAGGATAATTTATGTCATTAATAAATTTCTGAAGCTTTGCGTTCTCACCTTTCTATACAGCGCTTGGATAAAATGGCCCATCTTATAGAAGCCAACAACCTAGGTGGTCTTTTCTCTCCACGAGCTCAATGTTCTGTACAAGAAGATTTCAATTATATAATGTGAAAATTAAAAAAAAAAAAAAAAAATACTTAAAGCCATTATAATGAGCAAACATGTGCATCGGGTGCTATAAGTTTGATCAGGAAGATCAATGAACTCGAGATTTCTTCCAAGTCCTACTAAATCACATCAAATTGTACAAGGATGAGAGATTGTATACTTTTTTTCTTTTTACTTTATTTTCATTGCTCTTAATAATTTATTATTCCATCGATTAATTCCATGTCGCTAAACGTGTAAATAGAGTGGTTGAAAAGAACTTTTTTTCAGCTAGAATCCAGGACATCCCCTATTTTTTTACGCTGGCTAATAGTATTATGCTGTAAAAGTTTTAGCTTCTTACTAAAATTTTAAGAGGGTGCTCAATGACCCCTTAATTTAAAATTAGCCGTAGCATAGAAAATGCCACAAAACTAGAAACATTTAATTTCCCCAGATCTTTTTTTTTTGTAAATAATTATTTCATTGCAATGTATATGCATATTACTAGTGTACATTATAATATGTAGCATTGTTTTTACAGTTCAATGTATTTTTTAACCCCCCTCCCTATAATAATGAAGTTTGGGGGAGGGGGTTGAGCACCTTCTTTCAGTTGATGTAGGAAGCTAAAATTCTTCCAGTAAATAACTATCCACAAGTCTAAAAGTATTAAGGGGTGTCCTGTTATCTAGGAGAAACTTTTTTTACATGAATTTTTGAACCACCTTACGTGTAAATTTTTCAAAGCAAATCTTAGATCATATAGCACTTAGCATTCAAAGCAGAGACAGATTTGAAATCTGCTCCCTCCCCCCCAAATCCCCACCCCCAAAAAAAAAGAAGAAGAAGAAAATTTTTCTTCACTCAAAAAACGCAACTAAAGCTTCTTAAGATACTGTTCCCAAAACTAAAAGTGTTATGCTTATGAAAAAATATTATGACGCATTACATTATTTAATTTTAAATTTTTGGCTCAATTACTAAGGGTAAGTTATTAAACGATTTAACATAGTATTTTAAAATAATATTTACACTATGCTTATTTATTCACATATATCAATTATTAGATAATGATTATTATTTTCTCATAGCATTATAGTTTTATGAAACAGCACCTCTTTCATTCTTTGAAGTCTTAAAACATTTCGTTATAATGGCAAAGCAGATGAATTATTGTAAAATGATATACACAAGAATTAGTCTTATAAGGGAAAATATAATGACATAAAATGGGGAAATAAGCAGTAACCGAGATTTGTCTCGAATGCTTATCACTTAAAACAGCAGCAAAACTTTCTGAATAAAGTAACTAACTTCAATGAAGTTTTTCATTATTCGTTACCTTTCGGTCAAAAAGATATTTTGATAAAAAAAAAAAAAAGATTACATTCCGGATAGATCCTTGTACTGATTCCAAATTAGTATTGATTTTTTTATTTTATTTTTTTAATATGAAAACCGTATTTTTAAAAAGAATTTCTAGCTTATTTATTTCGATCATATACAGCTGAATCTTTGTTGAGTACTGAGCGTTAATATTTTGTGCATTAACCATTTAATCATCTGTGATCTGTATTTATAATCAGGGCTTGATTTGCATGGGAGCTTACGGAAGCTTAGCTCATGCATTTCTATTTGTTCAGCTTTTTTTTCTGAAACTAGGCGATAAGCAGCGGAGCTCATCTATATAGCGCTCCGGAGCCCACTAATGTATCAATTTCAAAGTTGATGAAGAGTATCTTTCTTCCTTTTAAGTAATAGTTACATCTTAGACTTAATTTGAAACATAATATTCTCATTCATTGAATACATAGTGGTCACTATTAAACACAAACATGTCTGCGTTATTTGATTTCTCATGCTTACACGTTTGCTTCTTCCTCGTATTCCAATATTACAGATACCTCTTAAAACGAAATTCGGAGTTTTTTGCAGTTTGATCAGTCTGAAAAATTTCATGTTTTTTACGAGTAATACGCTTCGCAAATTTCGGGCACCAGTTCTTTTTTTTTGTCAGAATTTAAGCCCTGTTTATAATTGCATCTTTATCCTATATATTTTTTTTTTAAATCTACAAATTTATGATTTGAATAATTTTCTCTGCATCATTACGTTTACACAAGAGAGTGTTTTACCACTCCTTCACTTTTCGATGGAATTTCATTCAGTCATTTTCGATCGTTACTCATTTTCATTTGTCTCAAAGACTTCAAAAAAAATATTTAAAAAAAAAAAATGTAAGTATATTTTGATGTAAGAGAGAAAAAAAGTGTCAATCACACAAGAAACTGCAGTTGACCAAACTTTACAGTAAAGTATATATTGTAAACCTTAGTCAAACTCCAATCTTGCTGCGACTTCTGGCCAAACGTTATGACACTTGCTTTACTTCAATCAACTCCTGCTTTACGTCCTCCCACTTATTGTTTTACACTAAACTTATACCATGTTTGATAGCTATTTCATTTTCATTAGATTTGTGAAAGTAAACATTATTCAATAACAAGAAAAGGATATCACTATAACGGAAAATGAAAGAATACTAACACTTAAGTTTCAAAAATAATAGCTTAAAAAAATGTGAGGTTAATGCAAAATTGGTGGCCCCTGAAAATTTGACGACCTAAGCAACTGCCTAGACTGCCTATTGGGAAATTCGGGGCCCTGATTCGAAGCAACGGGTTCAAAGCAATCAACTTACTGATTGTTATTCGAAATCGTTATTAAATTTTTTTGTAGTTGATGAAAAAATGAAGATGATAGAAGAGCAGGAGTAAAGTTAAGCGTCTTTTTCTTTTTTTTTTTTTTTGGTGTGAGCGGAACATGCGTTTAGCTCGTTTTATCTCTT
This sequence comes from Uloborus diversus, assembly GCF_026930045.1. Classification (NCBI taxonomy): domain Eukaryota; kingdom Metazoa; phylum Arthropoda; class Arachnida; order Araneae; family Uloboridae; genus Uloborus; species Uloborus diversus. Next base: position 35,207,005 of record NC_072733.1, on the reverse strand, counting down.
GAAGCTCTGGGCAACGTAAGAGTTTAAAATCTTAGAAAAGATTAAATTAATTTCTTTGCACGTTCCTTATAAGTAAATTTGGGTACGGAGTAGGGTTTACAATCCCGCGCCGAATTCAGTCCCGCAGGATTTCGGGATTGTAAAGTGCCAATCTTGGGGGATTGACTTTATTTTTCAAACAATTAAATTTTTATGACAGAGAAAAATTTGTACTTTTTGCAAAAGGACTGCTTTTATTATTTGAATTAGTAGTCTTCTTGAATTCCGTATAACAATTGTAAAGCACTACAAAGTCAGATCCTAATTAGCAACTATCGTTTGGTAAGCAAAAGTGTGCCGCTCGTATAGAATGGTAAAGGATTTTTACTCTAAAAATAATGCACTTGATGATGTGGTTCCACTGCAATTGGTTTTACTAAAATTAAGAAATTATGGAGAGTTAGAAAAAGATCCGCATTAACTTCATCACCTTCTGAAACAGATTTTTCTTTTCTTATGCTGGGTTTTTGCTCAAAAACTGCAAATTTCGGACAAAAACCATGTCTGTTGGCCTGTTGGATATGTGTTTTGCTGTATCCAATTTAACTTGCACTGATAATACCTTTGCTGCTTCAGTAACGTTGCTCACTGTATCAGTGAATTTGATTCATTACAGCAAAGGCAATACTGTTTGATTTCACCAAGTTGAAGTCTCAGTAAAAGTGTTTGGATAACTTCGTTAACTTTACCTCTCACTTTAAAGAGGAATTCAAAAACATGAGCAGTTTCAGGGGCGTGCACAGGGGGGGGGGGGAGGGACACCTGTTGGGCCGGGCCCAAGACTGAAGGTGGCCCAATATTTTTTAAATGATGGGTGAAATATAGGGATAAACAATATGAAGGGGTGAGGCGTAAAAGTTATTTGTGACGGGTTCCAAAATTTCTGTGCACGCCCCTGAGCAGCTTGACTTACTGCACTGTCATGAGAGTCATCCTGTGTTTCATACAAGTTTTGTCACCCCCTTAAAGTCGTGGCGAATACATAAATAATTTCAGATTTTTCATTGCTTTTTTTCTTTGCAGTGCACTTTTTGTAACTTTTAGGTTTTGAGTGAATTACTAAAGCTAATAGAAGTGCTCCAACATTACATTCAGGCTACTCAGCGGGTTTTAGAATGTGTAATGCAATTTCTCTATTTTTTTAAGCGTAATTTACTGGATTTAAAATTTTAGTAATGGTTTTTAAAATGCTTACATAAGTTTAACGCATTTTCTCAATTGATGAACGTATAAAAATTTATACTTCGAATGAGAATACCAATTAATTCTCAGAAAAATAATACTCTATTTTTATTGTGTTCTGAAATAGTAAATCCAATGTCGGTCATATGAGACACAGTTTTACTTGCTCTTCTTGCAGGTATACGAAGAAGAAGATTCAAACTTCAGATGATGCTTGTGAAAATGATCGCAAAGGCTGGAAAACACTTGAATAGAAAAAGATTTGTGGGATAGGGAATCCCGCGGGATTGCGAGCGAAAGGTTCCTTTTTAGGGAACCTACGCTCGCTGTAATATGTAATGGATTATTAATCATTCAGGAATTATAATACTAGACTTTACTATTCTAATTGCTACATTTACTATATACATAATACTATATACAAGACAGAGTGTGCCGCCAATGCGCACATCTCCGGAGTTCGTTCCGATCTCCTCTGTTGCTGAGAGGATGTTTTTCCTCAGTGACGTCAGTGGCTTCTGACGTCACTGCGATTACGATAGCGGAGTTCAATTAGTTCGATACACCACATTCCTCCCTTTTTAATCTTTAGTAGCCCAGTCTATCTGGTGCTTTTCTCGCGCGGGTGGAACGTCTTAGTGGAACAGGTGCAGCTGATGGCTCTCCTGGCATCTTGGTAACTGCCATAGGTATGGCGGCTGGAGATCCTGGCCGGACATCAGTCATCTCCGAAGGCATGGACCGGTCTCCCTGGAGATTGCTGTTGTCGTTGTCGGCTGTACCGCTTTCAGGACGTACGTCACTGGATCTTTTCCGGAAGGATGGTCGGCGCACCCAGTCGACGTCTTCAATGTCTCCCCCGTCACGCATCTGGTCGATGTGACGTCGCCAGAGTTGACCATTCACATCTACTGTGTAATGTAGTTGGCCGTCTTTGCTTTTTACTGTTCCAAATCGCCATTTTCTATCGCCTTGACGATAGTTTCTAACTGCAACCTTATCTCCTACATTGAATCCTCTATCCGAAAATTCATAAGTTCCTTTGCGAACTCTTTCCTCGACTCTGCTCTTTAGATCTGGTCTAACCAGGTCGATCCTTGTACGAATTTCTCTTTTCATCATGAGCATAGCTGGGCTTTGTAATGTCGTCATGTTGGGGGCCTTCCTATATTGCATAAGAAAGGTACTCAGCTTTTGTCTAAGAGTTCCAGGATAATTTTTCATAGTTCTCAAAGATTGCTTTACAGTAAACACATACCTTTCGGCCTGACCGTTACTTGATGGTTTGAACGGTGCTGTGGGTCTGTGTTTTATGCCATTAACTTTCAGAAATGCCTGAAATTCTTGTGACGTAAATTGTGGACCATTGTCACTTACCAACATGATCGGCAGTCCAAAGCGAGCAAAGAAATCACGTAAACATTCGACAGTTTTGAAAGTAGTGCTAGTTTTCATAGGGTATACTTCTAGCCATTTTGAGTGTGCATCAACTATTATTAAAAACATATGTTCAAATATAGGGCCTGCGAAATCAACATGAATTCTATCCATTGGGGCGCTAGGGTACTCCCAATGGTGTACTTTTACTTTAGGAGGATCAGTTTTGTTAACTGCACAATCTACACAGTTTTTTGCAACCCTTTCAATGTCCTTGTCGATTCCCTGCCAGAATACGTATGATCTCGCGATTGTTTTCATTTTGACTACCCCTAAGTGTCCGTGATGCAGTTCATTTAAAATTCTTTCTCTATACAGTTTCGGAATGCATACACGTTGCCCATACATTATGCAACCATCTTGCAGGCTGTATTCCATCTCCCTTCCCTTCAGTTCACCTCCACTTTCCAAGATTCGTAATAACGGAGTGAGTTCTTCATCCCTTTCAGTTTCTTTGGCTAAATCTTTCGCTGTCACCGGCAGCGTTTCAATTTGATGTAACTGGAAGATATCAACATCATCATGTATAGCCAATTTTTCCGAATCCGTAGGTAAACGCGAGAGAAAGTCTGCATTGCCGTGTTCCTTAGTTTGACGATAAATAATGTCAAATTGAAATGATTGCAGAGTCAACGCATAATGCAATAGACGTGTAGCAGCTAAAACTGGCAAGCCTTTCTTTGAGCCAAAAATTGCCAGTAGTGGCTTATGATCTGTAATTAGAGTAAACTTGGTATTTTTCACATAGAGAAAAAATTTCTTCACAGCCCATACTATAGCTAAGGCTTCTTTGTCAATTTGAGAATACCGTTGTTCGGTCGGAGAAAGAGTTTTAGATGCAAAAGCAAGCGGTCGTTCTGAACCATCTGGAAATTTATGTGACAATACTGCTCCCAGTCCAACTGGTGACGCATCAGTTGCCAACAAAAGTGGAAGTTCCGGGTCATAATGTGCCAAAATTCTTTCCGAACAAATTTCGTCTTTGACCCTTTGAAAAGCTTCCTTACATTTCTTATCCCATTTCCAAGGAACATCTTTCTTCGTTAACTCATGCAAAGGATAAGCCAGTGTAGCTAACTTTTTTGAAAAGCGCGAATAAAAATTTACCAACCCCATAAATGATTTAACTTCATGAACATTTTTTGGTTCCACGGCATTTTTAATTGCTTTAACTTTTTCAGATGTTTGGGATAGTCCTTGAGAGTTTATCTTGTACCCTAAAAATTCTATTTCTTTTTGAAAGAATTTACTTTTTTCTTTGTTAATTTTTAATCCATGAGCGCGACATCTTTCAAAAAATTCTTTTAATCTTACTAAATGAGTTTCAGCGTCTGGAGCTGCAATTCTAGCATCGTCAAAAAATACTTCAACTCCCTTTAAATCCTGAAAAACACTTTCAATATATTTCTGCCAGATCGCCGGAGCGGCATTTACCCCATACATTAATCTTTTACACAGATAGAGTCCCTTATGTGTATTTATTGTCAACAATTTTTGACTTTCAGGGTGCATTTTCATTTGCAAATATGCCTGAGAGAAATCAACCTTGGAAAACACCTTGCCATCACTCAGTGATGCAAAAATATCTTCCATTCTAGGAAGTGGGTGTTGTTGCACTTTTAAATTTTTATTTAATGTTACAGAGTAATCTGCACACAACCTAACTTTACCATTTGATTTAATCACCGGTACGATCGGTGTTGCCCAATCCGAAATATGTACCTTTTCGATAATATTTTCGCGTTCTAAGCGATCTATTTCCTCGCCAACCCTATTTTTCAGTGCAAAGGGCATGGGTCTAGGTCTGCAGAATACCGGACTAGCGTCAGGTTTTAGCTCTAATTTGCACTCGTAATTTTAATTTCTCCCAAGTCATCACTAAATAACTCTTTGTATTCGTCTAACAATTTAGAAAGACTAACATTTGTTTCAACTTTGCAATTTTTTATTGAATTCCAATCTAGTTTAATTTTATACATCCATTCGCGACCAAAAATTGTATCTAAATTTTCCTTAACGATATACAAGTTTAATGCGTACGTAACCTCGTTATAGGTAACATTTACCGTTACATAACCCATTGGAACAATTCTATCCCCTTTGTAGGTTTTAAAAATTAATTTTGTAGGCTGAATTTTCTTATTTGAAATTTTTCGGAAATTCTTCAGCGACATTATTGAAACGGCTCCACCTGTATCGGCTTCAAAGTTTACCCAATGGCCTTCGATTTGAACTTTTACCATTATAGGTTTCCTTGGTTCTTGTTCAGGCAGTGTACACTCTTCAGACTGAATTGTGTAAATAGGCACGGAATCAGTACCTTCATCTTCAGGAAAAGTTTCTACATCCACCTGTTTTTGCTTAACAGGTTTATTAACTTTATTTGCTTTGGCAGAAAAACATGCTTTTCCTAAATGACCAATTTTGCCGCATAATTTGCATTTGTAAGTCTTGAACCTACATTTATCTGTAGAATGATTTTTTCCATTACATCGAGAGCATTTTCTATTATTTTTATCTTCAGAGCACTTTTTCTTCCGATATTGGCTCTGTTTCATTTCAGCATTATATTTATGAATTCCAGATTGCCTTCCAATTAATTCTGCCGTGGATTTATGAGATTTTTCCATCGCTAAAGCAATCTGTAAGGTTTGATTTAATTCAAGGTCATTTTCCTCAAATAATCTATCTAGTATTGCTCGATCTCTTAATCCGCTAACAAAAACATCTCGAAGCATCATATTTAAGACATCTGGTTTATACATACAGGGAATTGCTAATGAGCGAAGTTCTGCGATGTAGGCGTTAATCGGCTCATTCTCGTTCTGCTTGCGGTTTAAAAATATGTGACGGCTAGGAATAATTAATGGCTTCGGATTGAGATGATCTCTTAATATGTCCTTGAGCGTTTCGAAATCTTTTTCCCCAGGGTTGTCGGGTGACAAAAGATTCTTCAGTAAATTGTATAATTTTGCTGACAAACTTGATATTAGCGTTTTCGCCCTTTTTTCTTTCGGGACATTTTGAATATCTAAGAATGCCTCGAAACGTTCTATAAAAGAATCAAAATTTTCGGACATTTCATCATATTTTTCAAAATTGACCCCTGTCACTTTTGACTCATTTGGGGTATCCACTTTAAGCTTGAGAGCTTGTACAAGGGCTTCATTTTGTTTTATGAGTTCCTGAACCAGGGCCTCCATTATTTTTCAATCCAAAATACCAAAATATATAAATTTCCTACCTTGAGCCGTCTTCGGGTAATTACCCTATCCTTTTTGAAACGAGAACACTGTTATAGCACTACATTAGTGGTTTCGTCACACACTCGTCGCCACTGTTATGGTTCCTTTTTAGGGAACCTACGCTCGCTGTAATATGTAATGGATTATTAATCATTCAGGAATTATAATACTAGACTTTACTATTCTAATTGCTACATTTACTATATACATAATACTATATACAAGACAGAGTGTGCCGCCAATGCGCACATCTCCGGAGTTCGTTCCGATCTCCTCTGTTGCTGAGAGGATGTTTTTCCTCAGTGACGTCAGTGGCTTCTGACGTCACTGCGATTACGATAGCGGAGTTCAATTAGTTCGATACACCACAGGACCAATCCCGCTAAAAATCTTGCAGGATCCCGCGGGATTCGGGATTTCAGGATTGGAAACCCTAGTACGGAGGCTACTGCCATAAGTCGAAGGTATTAGAAGTTAATAGCAAAGAAAACTGTAGGTTAATTTCTAAATTTAAATTTTTAAATCAATCAATTGACAATTTGATTTCAAGTGCTTGGATCCAAAGCAACGCGTTTATCGGATTGCCGTTAGGTAACGCGGCCCGTTACCTATTTCCGTTCCAGTTACGCGGGCGTTAATGGAAGATCACTTTTTGAGGCAAATGAGATAAGCGTTACGCGGGCGTTAATGGAAGATCACTTTTTGAGGCAAATGAGATAAGCATTTAGTGTTAAAGGGGAGTTGGTTAGAAGAACTTGAAAACTGACATTCCAAAGATATCTTGCTAAAGTTAAAGTAATTAGTTAAAGAACATGGGTTCACAGGCCCGTATCTATAAATTTCGGGCCCCCTGCAACAAAATCTGTTTGGGTACCTCCACAGAGGCCAGCAGTGTACACTTGCAACATTAATGAGTCTTTGCGAGTTTTTTTACTATTTCTTAGGCCATTGGGCCCATTAAAGACGTGCCCCCTCCCCCCCCCCCCCACGTACTGCGAGTACGTAGATCCGGGCCTGTGGATTCATGTTAGCATCTCGTCCGTATTTAATGTTCTACTCTATTTCACCATTCAGAGTATACCGCTTAACTTCCAGTTTCTCAGACGTGAAGCCGAGGCCGATGAGAGATCATGTCACTCAAGTCGGAAACTCGTCTCAAACTAGGGACCCGATTCGGAATCAGATTAGTATAGGTTTTATAAGTTTTATGGGGGCACATGGACGGGCTCCGGAGATCAAACTGACAAAACTGCGCTTTGCTTCGTTCAAAAACTTCTTTTGCTTCGTTCTGCACAGATGTCAAACATTGGCGGATTTACGGGGGTTCCAGGGGGTGCACCGCACCCCCAAAATTTTTCGTTGGGTTTTGAAAGAACTTAATTTAATATTTCACCCAGAAATGCAGTTGGGGGGGGGGGGAATTCATAGCTGCTATACTCAGAGCTAGCTGCCAACCTTTGAAAATCCAAAATCGTAGCTGCATTTCGCGGCGGGGGGGGGGGGGGACTGCTTCGGAATCAAACAGTGATAAATTGTCAACAGTATAATGAAGAAAAACATGATACTTAATGAATTTCAAATATAATACAGAAAATATTAATACGGAATAAAAGATTTTATACAGAATATTTTAAGATGATAAATTCTTGATTATTAGCTGTACCTTTCACCCGGTCGTCATGTCTTTTTCAAGTAACATCACGACCACCATTTTCAATTGAAAAACCGCTATTGCAAATAGTACATATTACTAAAACCGTCTTTAAAGATGAAACAAAGAACGGCCAAATGCTTTTATACTCTTCACGACATTTTTGGCAGTTTTTCCGCTTTTTTCTTTGCCAAAGAACCCATAAACTGCATGAAAACTAAACCGGCAGCACACGTCTAGAAGTTTGATTTTCTGAACTTACCGATTTAGTTTTCATGCAGTTTGTGATTTTTTTTTTTTTTTGGAAGGGGGCTGGGGGGAGGTTCTTGGGTTATGAATTAAAAATGCAGAAAATCGTTATTTTTGGACCCGCATTCGTAGCGTCGTAGTTTTAATCGGTTATTCGTAGAAACTACGTTTTTTTCGTAGCAGTTGGCAGCTCTGGTTATACTAGTAAATTTACTTGAACCCAGTGTATCGTCCGTCGGACGTTATGTCTCTCGGATGTTTTGTCCGTTGGACGTTTTGGTCATGGATGTTATGTCCGTGGACGTTATGGATCTGGACGTTATGTCCGGTTCCCGTATCACCACAGGTCACTAGGGCGAGAAACACATAACTGTGTTCATATTAAGAATTAAAGTAATTTTATCCATTTGGGGAAAAAAAACGTAATTCATAATTTCATGCAAATAAATAAATTTCTCAAACAATTTAGTGTTCAGTGCTGTTTAATGTGTAGAATAATTGTATGTTCTGTAATTGGCAGTGGCGGATGGGGCCGGCGGGCAGCCGGGCAAATGCCCGGTGGGCCGCCTCGGTTTGGGCCGCATTAAATCTTTCAATTGAATAGTACAAATAAAAAAAAACTTTTTTTTTTTTCATTTCTTTCTTCCTTAAAAAACTAGTGAAAAAAATCTGTCGCCTAGAAGATGCGAAATCAAACCACTTTTCGACATTGGAAAATCTAAAATTGGTTCACTCATTTTTGTAAACGGATTTCAAATCTTTGTAAAAATCTTAGGAAGATCCTTGCCTTCTTTAAAAAAAAACTGTCGACTCGTACATGACGAAAAGCCTTCTTTTTCTTCCCTTGTTTACCGGCCCACCACGCACTCGGCGCCAGGCTAAGCAATCGATTAGCACCCCACCTCATTAGCTCTTTCATCGATGATAGCCGCTAACCATTTCACGGCCATCTGTGTACAGGGTACGGACAGGGACCAGTACAGGAACACTACTTGGGACTTGGGACGGGACGGCAAAAGGAGTTTTCCGAACGGAAACAGCTGTTTTTCATTCGAAGATGCAAAGAGAGAGGTATTTTTCCGAGAGTGAAGCCTAAGGCTGAAGGGTCGGGATTGTTTCCTGGAATTCTTTTCCGTAATTTTTGCTTTAGGGTAACTGAGGTTTATACCAGACATACCACTTCCTTTTTTATGGCTTTGTGAATAGAAGGGATTCGCGCGTTGAAACTTGTAGGCACTGGCAATCTATTTATTTTTTCTCCAGTTTCGAGGCAACAGGACTGAAAAATGATGGAGTCATTTGTAACACGTTTTAGCTGTAATTAAACATCCTTTTAAAGTTATGATGAAATTGAAATTCATTTTGATGATTCAAACAAAGGATTTTGAAGAGCAAGTTTGGTTCGTAAAAAAATTTACTTATTTCTAAAACTTTAACTTTAGTTCGCCGTTACCGCTTTTAATTTGTAAAAATGTTTTGGAGACTTTGTTATTTATATTATCATTTCCAGGGTCGGATTTACATTTTAGTTGAAAGCTATTGCTTATAACGAAAAGTTGTGTATTGTCGTTCCTAAAAAAAAAATGGAAATACGTGAAAAAAAATCAATTTCATTTTCAAATGCTTGAAATTTTGCAAAAATGTGGCTACAAGCCTTGAATTTTAAAATTTCTAACAAATTGGAGTTGATAAGGGGGAGGAGTGCCAAAATATGTTAAATTCAGTTTGTGCTTCAATGTATGTTCGTCAAAGTATGCTTCAATTTTATTTCTTATTAAGAGTATAAATTATGAATTGTTCAAATGGGCAGTATGTTACTCTCTTGCTACTTATTTTCTAAGTGTGTACCCTATTTCTTTTAAAGCAATTTGTAGATGGGTTGCAGAGGTGATTAAACCTAGCTGTATCGAAAGTCCATGAGCGCAAGTAACAATGCATTATCATTTCTCCTCGCTCGCTCTATCTCTCTGTCGACTGCCTCATCGATGTGTCGACCCCTAAAAAAATTTTACTGTGTATTATCTCAACATGCAAGAGTACATAATTTTAAAAAGTTTTATTTGCCTACTTTTCCCCCGAATATTTTTGATTCCAATCTTCCTTTATATGGCTTCAAACTGCAGAATTTTACTATATATTTTTTTTTCCAAAATTCCCTCTGGGGGAACCCCCGGAACCCCTAAATTGGGAGCCCTACATCATTCGCTCGATGCTATTCCCCTTCTTAAGGGAAATCCAAAAAGGCAGGCAAACACACATTAAAAAAACACACAAAAAAAAAAAAGAAGGAAAGAAAGAAGAAAAAGAAAGGAAGGAAGAAAGAAAATAATGCATAACTTCATGGGGGTGTCTCAGGGGAAAAGACAAATATAGAGCAAAAAAAGTAATAATAGTCATTAAAAAAAAAAAAAAACTTTAGCATTTCCTCTTTCGCCACCGACAAAGTGGTCCGGATTACAAAAAGGGTCCCATACCTGAAATAATTTAAGGCCCCGTTAAGTCTAAATCCGACCCTGATCATAAATGTTTTAGAAATAGTAACAAAACTGGCTTCATATGCTAGTCTATGTAATTATTCTTCATTCCCTTTTTAATTTGGGATCTTTCAAACCACTCCTCTTGTTAATATTACCAAAGATCGTTTACAAACTGCGTTTAAAAAAAAACTTGTAATAGTTTCCAGGGGAGGGTCCCCCACCTCTCCTTTTCGCCAGCATCGTTCAAGATTGGCCGATTTTGATAAATAAGGTGTCATTCGTTTCGTAATTGAGACCCGGGTAACATAGGCTATATTTTTGCAGACTTCAGCAATAGGAAAATTTGATTTAACCTTATACATCCTGATTTAAACCAATTTCATTTCTTTCTCTTTTTAGCACGGGTTTTAAATAAATATAACAAAATCTGTAACCATTCTACGGAAAAAACATCATTAGGTAAACAACAATTTAGGTGTTGATTATTATTATGTTCTTATTAAGTAAGAGCAATCTTTTATAATCTAAGTTGTCTTCCAGTTTTATGTAGCAACACTGTAATTTAATTTATCTTTCATGTGTTTCAAACTAAGATGCTTGCTTGCAAGTATATAGTGCTCAAGCTATTGTATTATTCGTTTTCACATGACTACGGCAAAGTCAAAAGAAAGGGTTATTATTTTAGCAGTCTATGTATGTTTGTATTTACGGTTGTTTCACCGCAGCGTCAAAACTATTCATCCTATTTTGTTTTTTAATTGTAACTCGGCTAACATAGGCTACATTTGACACTTACAGTCCTGAATCTTTTAAAAATATCTTCGAAAGATACGAAAATCCCCCACGAAACTTGGATGACTACACTAAAAAAAGGCCGAAGTTACTGGCTATTTCAGTGGAACGTTTCGGGATTTCGCAGGTTTTCATCCACTTCCTGAGAAAATCGAGTATATTTGCCAAACAGTTTCCTGAATTGCCAAAACCTACACGAATGCAGACTTTTCACTGCTGTGAAAAATATTTTTTCGCTACCAGTTTAAAGACTGACTGAGTTTGTTTATTAAGTGTGTCGACTTTACCATGATTACTGTCTGTCCAGACTGACTAATGTATCGGTAAGAGCGGATTAGTCAAGGATCGCTTCAGCTTTGCCAGGAGTATGCTTAGTTCTTACTTGCAGTTCTGTCGTGTCTGCTTTAATGCTTCTGGAGCTCTGTTGGTGGAGCGGCGAGGTTCTAATTAATTAATTAATTAAAACCCACCTACCACATTCTTCTCGAAGGCTCCCGAGAACATGGCTGGCTTTAACAGAGGAGATTTCACAATTCTTTAAAAAGTTTCAAGAACCGTTTCGGAAACATTACTGACTTTTGGCAAACATTTTTCTGTTTTTCACCCGGCTACGGCGAAGCCAAAAGGAAGGGTTATAATTTTAGCAGTCTATGTATGTTTTTGTATTTACGTATTATCCACCGTAGTGCCTACAATATTCATCCGATTTTAATAAATAAATTGTCAATCGATTCCCAATTATAGCCCGAGTAACATAGGCTATATTTTAACAGACTTCAAATGTAGCATGAAACGATTTATTTGCTTTAAAAAAAAATTAGCAGTCTTTGTATTTGTGTATGTTCCACTGTAGCACCTAAACTATTTATCCGACTTTCATAAATAAGGTGTCAATTGATTCGGTATTATGGCCCAAGTAACGAACGCTGTCAATCGACTTCAACAATAGGAGGAGTTGATTTTACCTTGTAAAACTCGATTTTAAAGGATTTTTTTAGCGTGGGTTTTAAACAAATTTATTAATAACCCGACTAAGCGAACAAAGGGCAAGAAACAAGTTTGGTGTTGATTACTATTATAGTCTTATTGAGTAAAATCAATCTTTTGTTGTTTAAATTTTCTATCAGCTTCATGTAATAGCAATAAATTAAGTTTACCATTCTTGTATATCAAACTAAAATCCTTACCGTAAATTACTCACGCTATTATTTTTTTCCATCTTAGATTAAAACGGAAAATATTTAAATAAAATAAAAGATTAAAAAACTGAATCCTGACTACGGCAAAAAAACCTAAAAGATAAGAAACAAGGTAGGTGCTGTTTAATATCATCGTCCTATTGAGTAAAACCAGTAATTTGATAGGTTAGATATTTCTATTTATTTAGTTCTATTGAAATCCTCTGTCACTTTCGCATTAGTAACATTATAATTCAATTCATATACCGTAGTCCTGCGGTATAGTAGAACTGTAGTTGAGAACGCACGACAACGGCATTTGAATTGAATTATAATGTTACTAATGTGAAAGTGACAGGGATTTCAATAGAACTAAATAAATAGGAATATCTAACCTATCAAATTACTAGTTTTACTCAATAGGACGATGATATTAAACAGCACCTACCTTGTTTATTATCCTTTAATTTTTTTTTTTTTTTTTTTTTTTTGCCGTAGTCGGGTTTCAGTTTTTTAATCTTTTATTTTTTAGAGCTACAATTTCCGAGGGAGTGCTCCAAACCTCTTCTCTCCTACCATTATCAAAGACAAGTAGAATGCATCTTTAAGACTGCACATTAGAAAAATTTCTTGTTGCGGGCCCTAGAATCACTCCTCCACGTCACATCACAAAAAGAGCGCATTGAACTCCGTTATTAGCACTACAATTGCAGAAAAAAATTCGCCGGACACCCCCGAACCACCCTCCTCTGAACATTATTGGACATAATGTTTGCGTTTTGAACGTTTCAATTTCGAAAAACGGGCGTGGGGAGGGAGTCGCACCCGAGCGCATAATATTACGAAAGACAGTTAAAATGCATTTCTAAGATTACAAATAAAGAAAATTTCCTGGGATATGGACCCTCAAATATCTCCTCACTCTAACATCATCAAAAAGATCGCCTAAAACTGCATTCTTAGAGCTACAAGTTCGAAAAATAGACAGGTGAGCGACACCGAACCTCTTCAATCCTAACATAACCAAAGATCGTCTAAAATGCGTTTTCAAAACTAAAAATTTCGAAACATTTCCGGGGGAGAAACCCCTGGACCTCCTTTACTTCGGCTTTAATACTATGCTTAAGGTTTGTTCATATCGGCTTCCTTTTAAATCAGAAATCCTATACAGCCGCCACAGAACAAACAGTACTTACAGAAATACCACTTTGAGGCGACGATTATGCATACATTTGTTGAGAAAAAGGCTGTAACCTTCTCAATAATTTTTACTCTTATGATAAACTTGTGTCGCCTAGTAAAAATTCCTTAAAAAATGCTCTGCTGTGAGCAATAAGATGATTTACTGTGTGTCTGTAAATTCATCGGTCGGCCGATAAGATAACTTTGTTGCATAACTGTCCAGGACCTTCTAAGGCCCTAACAGCTGCCTGTAATAATAGTCTGTAGTGGACAATGAACACGTAAAGGCAGGGCCGCCTCCAGGGGTGGCGTAGAACCGTGGCTGCCAATTTTAATTTAGGGATGAACAAAGTAAAAAAAAAAAGAAAAGAAAACCTTCTCAGTATTTAAAAAAATTAAATAGAAGTAACAAAATACCAAGTGGAATTCCCGTGACAAAAAATATTTTCTCAACAAAATTTTGAAAGAAAATGCAACCCTTGAATATTAAACCTTTAAATATTATTTAGGAACATCCACGGTTCTTTATTATAATTTACCTAACTAAAGGCAGCTGAAATTTTTCGAGACATTCTGACAAATTAAAAAAAAAAAAAAAATCAACCAAAAAAGTAATCAGTACATAGTAAAAACCTATGACAAATTTTAATTTAATACAATGAATGAATAGCTGGATAATAATGGCGGTTTCAATAGGGGCCGCCGAAGCATGTTTTAAATAGAAAAAAAGTTAAAATGCAGTAAGGGCGATTTAAAACATTGCAACGTAATGAATACTAAGTGTTTGAATGTATAAAACGAAAGTAAAATAAAACTTTATTAAGCTATTCTAGCTGGAGGATATTTAAAGTAAAATTAAGTTGGAATAAGATCTGGTGTCCCTGAAAAGTACCACATCACTCAAAATTGTTGAAAAATATTTTAACGAATCTCAAACTCTTTATTTTCAAACAACTTCAAACATCAGGTTGGAAATTGAAAATTTCACTATGAAAAAACCAAAGAACTAAAATGATCTCGGAAAAGATATACTGGGGGGAGGTTTTTCCATAACATTTGTATCAATAATTTAATAAAAAGATAGAGACTTAGCAAAGAATGCGGAAGGGAGAGACATCCTTTAGCCTTACCCTTCATTTTACACCTCCAAGGTAGATTAGAAACGTGTTTAAAACTTCCATTTTGAAAGAGTGCAGGGAAAGTTTCTAAATCGGAACCCAGTCCCATCTCATATCGCCTATCGTTATCAAAGATGGCCTACAATTCGTATTTAGGACTTCAAATTCGAAAAGCTTCCAGGAGAGTGATCACCCAAATCCTGCAGAAGTGCCTCCACCCCATCTTCAAGGATCATTTAAAATTTACTTTTTAGGACTACAATTAAGAAATTTTTCAGAGGTCATCGAATCTGTCCTCCCTCATGTATCTCCAAAGGTGGTGTGAAACTAACATTACCGAAGATCGACAAAAACTGCGTTTTAAAAGCTAACTTAGAAAATTTTTTGTTCCCCACACGCTCGCCAGCATCACTAAAGGTCCTCTCAAATTTCGTTTTATCGGATTCAATTCCAAAATATGTCCCGAAAATTCCTCGCCCTCACGTCATTGAAAGTCGATGAAATAACGTTTTTTAAGCTTCAGTTTCCCAGAATTGTCGGTCCCCTTTACGTTATCAAAGAAGACCTACAATCCCTTTCTTTAGATTTCAATTACGAAAAAAATCCTGGAGAGCACCTTCGAGCCTCTTCTCTCCCAAACATTACTAAGATCACCTAGAATGCATTTTTAAGACAACTAATTGAAAAAAAATTCTCGGAGGGGAGGGGAGGACACCGGATCTTTGCTCTCATTAACATTGTCAAAGATAGTTTAAAGACGTTCATCAAAATTATACGTTCTCTTTTCAAGCGATATCGCGTGAAAAGTTCCTCATCAATCATTATTGCACATAAGACCTTCAGATACTGACTTTAGGAGAGGGGGGCGGGGAGGGCAATTGATAGGTAACAAACTTTTTGAAGAACTTCAATTTCAAAAAACATAGCCCTCCCCCCAAAGATCGTCGTCACCTAAATTGGCGCTTTGGGAACTTCAATTGAGAAATTCTGCCCTGAAAGAATTCCTGAACGCCCTTCTCCCCCCTAGTGTTTCAAAACAATGCTTACACATACGTTTTAGAGCTCTGATTTTGAAAAGGTTTTGGGGGAATTCTCCAAATACCCCCCTCCCGCAAACATCGCCCAAGATCATTTCAAAAGTCTAACAATGCGTTTTTGAAGCTATAATTTTGAAAATTTTCCGGGGGAGTGCCCCCGACCCCCCCCCTCCCCCTATCATCAGCAAGAATATTAATTTTTACTATGCAGGTTCTCGTATTATTGATTCTTTTTCTCCACATTCGTAAACGCAGTTCTCCTAATTTGAATACTCAAATTCTAATGGTGACTCCCTGCTAAAACTAGAAGAAGTATCCGCTGTATCTTTTATATCTGAAAAAAAAAAAAAAAAACTTAAGGACGGTGGGAGCGTCTCCTCTTCAAGGAGCAAGTCTTAAGGGGCCGGCTGGCCTGTAAATGCCAGGGCCGGTTCATGTTACCCCATCCGCCACTAATTGGGCATTTATTCGTACATCAATACCAATTCTTCTATTTTGAAACAACTATGGCTAATCAAGTTCGAAAAAAATCACTATTGCAACAAACTTAATCAATAAAATCTACTCTGAAATCAACTAAAATCCAACATTTTTAAGGTAAATTTTCGAACATTTTTGAAGGAGGACTCCCGGTCATTTTGCTGCAGTGGTGCATCCAGGGGGGAGGGGGTACAAGACTGGTGACCCTTCCCACAAAATGCTGAGTTGATGTTTTTAGAAAAAGTATTTTTAATTACTGAAGAGAGGAAAAGATCTCATTTTGGGAACAATCAGTTCTTTTAAGAAAAAAAAGAATGTTGGGAAAAAATCCTAATTTCTCTTTCAAAAGGGAATATTGACATTTAAGTTTTTCAACAGCTTCAGATTATTGTCGGCGAATTGTATGCCTCCTACCCCCCCTCTTCAAACAATCCTCTTTCTTTCATATCTCCCCGCCCCCCCCCCCCCCTTTTCATTTTTTTCTATTAGTCCTCAAAATTTTTCTTCTCCGAAACCCTCGCTCCAGCCAAAGTTATTACAGAGTATCTCAAATTTTGTTTATTGGGCTTCACTTTCGCAAAATTTCCAAGGAAGATCTTCTAATCACCTGAAAACATCGAAAATAGTTTACGATTGCGTTTTTGGAGCTTCGTTTTTGAAAAGCTGCAGTGTCCCTAACGTTACCAAATATGGTCTAACACTCATGTGTTTAAGACTTCAATTTTGAAAAATGTTCGAACAAGGGCCTCTTTTCTAATATCATCAAATATTGTTAATATTTTGGTTTTGAAAACTAGTATTTCGTAATATTTAAGTGGGAGAATCTTTTGGGACAGTAGCCTTCGAAATCCTTTTTTTTAATACCATGGAGTATTAACTGGTTTTAAACATGACCTAATATATTTCTTAAAGCACACAGTGAAAATCAGATTTGAGTATATTGATAAAAGTCGGGAGAAAAAAGGTTTTGACTATCGAAAAGATTTCATATTATCAGGATCAGACTGGCCCGCCGGCCCATCGGCCGATGCACCCTCCCGCCTATGTGTCATTGCGCCCTCTAGCCTGATTTATTTTTTTTTTTTTTTGCTACGACAAAGAGGGGGGGGGGGTGCTAAAAGAGGTCGAGCGCCTTCCGGACCGCTTGTTCTTGCTTGTGCGCCTTCTTCTTCTTTTTTTTTTTTTTTTTTTAATGTTTGAATTGTGAGAAGCGACCCACAAAAGTTTGTTGCTGTTCTCAGTTTAATACTTTATTACAATTGAACAATATGTTGAAATCATAGCACCCGGGATGTGATAGGTAAGTCGTGAATGAAGAGAGGAGATCCTGAGCGAAAGTGAGCGCCCTCCGCCCCCTACGTCATTACGCGCCCGAACCTGTTGCTTTCGTTCTTTTTCCTTACGTTTAAAAAGTTCGAAGCAATTCATAAAAGTTTGCGGAAGGTAATTACAATTAATAGTACATTATAATTTACTTTGAATACATAGCACCCCAGAAGTGATACGTAGTCTATTGGGGGGGGGGGGGGACTTCTGCCAAAGTAAGCGCCCTCCGGCCTGTGAGCTCTCTAAGTTGTGCACATTATGTTTTCATTTTACGTTCGAATCGTGTGAAGCAATATATAAAAGTTTGCAATGCACGGTATATTTGAATTAACTTTGAATTAATAGCACCCCAGAAGTGATAGGTAGTCGGGAGGGGGATAGGCAATACGCCCTCAAGTCTGAACACCCTTTTTTTCGTGTCAATCCCCCCTCCCTCCCGACTATTTTTTTAAAGTCGTGGTTGAGGGAAGATACTGTAACAGGGTGAACGTCTTCCGGTCCATTTGTTCTTGCGTTTTTTTGTTTGTGCTTATGCGCCTTCGTTTTTTTACGTTTGAAGGGATTCACATAAGTTTGCTGTTGTTCTCAGTTAATCCATACAATTAAAATATGTTCGCGTCTTTCTGAAAGCCGAAGTCTGAAGCTCGATCTTCTCAAGAACCGCTGCGAGTCGAGAGCGGTTACTCGAAAACAATATAAATTAAAATATAGTATTTCATTATCCAAGAAGTTTTCTTTGCGACAGAGAGGATACAAGCACTGCAATAAAATTTAAACGGCCCAATTCTCGCAAAACGAACATAGAATCTTAATAGTCAGAAAATAACTTGACGTAAAATTAGGCTTGCCATTATTGTTCCTTAAAAGCACAAAACAGCGTTGTTTCAATTGAAAATTTTCTAACTTGAAGTTCTCAATTCTAAAAGTAATAATATCAATGCAAAAAAGAAAGCCTTCATCCTAAACCCATAAACCCTCAACCTTAAAAAGTTATGATATCTAGTTTGCCCGCCAAGTATCTGCCAAACTATCATCCTCCCTCTTCTCCTCTTTTATCAGACCTACTTCCATTACAACATTCTAACACCTTCAACTCCTCAGAAATATGGATAGATCCTTTAAATTGTTTATCTTGTTTGGCGAGAAGCTTTTTGCTCACCAAGCAACCACTTCACTTTGAAAAGCTTCCCGCCAAACAGGATAGACAATTTAAAGGATCTATCCATATTTCTGAGGAGTTGAAGGTGGGAGGAGGTTCTAATGGAAGTAGGTGTGATGAAAGAGGAGAAGAGGGAGGATGATAGTTTGGCAGATACTTGGGGGGCAAATTAGATATCATAACTTTTTAATGCTGAGGGTTTTTGGGTTTAGGATGACGGCTTTCTTTTTTGTGCGGAAAAGTTAAAGGTTTTCTTGGCAGGGAAATTTTTACAACAGGGTTGTTTTTGATGAGATCTATTATATCCAGAGATATAAGCATTTCTTTCAAAAACACAAATTTTATTTGAAGGTTTTCGGCTCATAACACGCAGAGTTTTCCGTTAAACGTTACTAAACTTTCAGAATATTTGACGGCATACAAGAGAAGTACAATAAAATTTGAAAGTAAAAGATTGAAAATTTAATAAAACATGAATGTTTAAAGCAATTACTTTTTCACTGGGCATGCGCGAAAAATAGCAATTAATAACCTTCATAATTTAAAGCGCAAGTAGATCTTGCAACTCATAATAAAATTCCAGTTGGATATCTTTAAAATTTTAATAGTTATCAGCGATCTAATGTGCCGAATTTCAATAATTCGTGGATAGGTGACGAATCGTGAGGAATCGTTCGCATATAATCCGTTTTTTATCATGAATCTCTCAGCACGATAACAGGAAAGTGTTGCCAGTTTGCCAACGACCCCTTACGTTTCGTCGCCTGTCCAGGAATTATTGAAAATCAGCTCATTAGATCGCTGATAGTTTTTTTAAATTTTAAAGATATCAAGCTGGAATTTTAGTATGAGTTGCAGGATCTACTTGCGTTTTGAATTATGAAGGTTATAAATTGCTATATTTCGCGCATGCGCCAGTGAGAGTTTAAATGCTTAAAACATTCATATTTCATCAAATTTTCAATATTTTAGCTTCAAATTTAACTGTTAAGTTTCTCTTGTATGTTGTCAAATATTCTGAAAGTTTAGTAAGGTTTGACGGAAATCTCTGACGTGTTATGAGCCGAAAACCGTCAAATGAAGTTATTATCTTTGAAAGAAATGCTTATATCTCCGTGGGTATAAGAGATACTATCACGAAAATATAAAAATAAATTCTACATAGTTTGTTAACTTATTTCTGAAATTTATAGCTTATTCCCAGCTATTTACAATGATGATCAAAAAAATGTTTTTTCTCCATTTGTTGCTGATCTCCTGAATGAATAGTCGACTTAATTTTTATTGGAAAATAACAACTGGAGTATATTTTTTATCTGAAAAAAATTACAAAGCAATTAGTCTCTTATTTCTGGAGAAATCCGTAGCAGACGTTTGCTATATCCATTCCATTAGACAAGGCATGTATGCAGCATTATAAATGATCATCGTGCTCAGTGTGAGTAAATATGCTATGTTGGCAATTGGCATATAGGAAAAAATAAAATAATAATATCCGTTTCCAAATATTTTTTTCTCCATCTCATAGTGCAATGCGAACCTATGTTTCAAAGCCAATGTTGTTTGCCTTGGATGGGTACTATTACTGCTCAAATTTTGTAAAAACAATTTAGACTCACCTGCTATAAGCTCTCTTTTCGTTAAAACACACACATACACACAGCTTCAGAAGGCTTTGTTGGTGTTGGGATATCGCAAATGTTCTAAATAACTTTTTTTTCCAGTGTGTTTAACGATAACTGTATCTCAACAGTTGACACTAACAAGACACAAGCTATTATACAGCTTGAGGATTTTGTATTTTCCCAGGGAGGAGGTTTTATTTCTTTTGAAAAAGGTTAAAGCAACTAAAGCTCCGGGACCAGATAATATTTATCCAAAAATTTTAGTTGAATGTGCAGAGGAATTAGTGGATGTTATTTTGAATATTTTCAATGCTTCTTATATAACTCGGGGACGGTGCCAGAGGACTGGAACTGGCTAACATAACGCCACTCTTCAAGAAGGGGTCTAAAGGTATTGCTGGGAATTATAGACCTGTAAGTTTGACTTCGGTGATTTGTAAGATTTTCGAAGCTTTGATCAAAATGAAGATCATGAAGTTCTTAGAGACTAATAGTCTGTTGACTAGTTTGCAGTATGGTTTCAGGAAAGGTAAATCCTATACTACTAATTTATTGCATTTCTACGACAAGGTTACCTCAGCTTTAGATAACAAAAAATGTGTGGATGCTGTTTATATTGATTTTCAAAAAGCTTTTGACCGCATGTTGCTCTTCTCAACAAGTTAGCTGACATAGGAATAGGAGGAAAAACTTTACTTTGGGTTAGAAATTGGCTTACTGGTAGGAAGCAAAGAGTAGTTGTGAGAGGAAATCATTCTAATTGGAGTGATGTTTCAAGTGGGGTTCTTCAGGGATCAGTTTTAGGGCCTCTTTTGTTTACTATATTTATGAATGACATCAATGAAAATATTTCTGGAAGCATGAATTGTTTTGCTGACGATGTAAAAGTTGCGGGGATTGTCGAAAATGAAGAACAAGTAAAACAGCTGCAAGAGGATTTAGATCATATTACTAAGTGGGCAGATAAATGGGGTATGGCAGTTAATGTAGGGAAATGTCAAGTGCTACACTTAGGTCATGGAAATAAGCGTATGAGATATCGTTTACAGGGTTCAGTCATAAATCAGGCAGAAAATGTTATGGATCTGGGTATCTTTATAAATCAGGGCTTCAAGTTTAGTCAACAGTGCAGTATTGCTAGTAACAAAGCCAACAAAATGCTTGGGTTTATCAATAGATCTATTTCAAACAAATCTGAGAAAGTTCTTCTGCCTTTATATAGGAGTTTAGTAAGACCTCATTTGGAGTATGCTGTTCAGTTTTGGTCGCCTTATCTGAAGAAAGATATTTTTGTATTGGAAAGGGTTCAAAGAAGGGTAACTAAATTAGTAAGGGGACTCGCAGATTTGGATTATGATACCAGACTTAATAGGCTTAACATGTATAGCCTGGACCAAAGGAGAGTCAGAGGGGACATGATTCAGTTATTTAAATTTATCAAAATGAAAGATGTAAATGGATTAAATTTTTGCGGGGAAAGCAGGACAAGGGGTCATTGTTTTAAGCTATTTAAATCTCAGGCTAACTTGGAAATCAGGAAAAACTACTACTTTAGCAGGGTCGTGGGCACTTGGAATAGCTTACCGGAAGAGGCGGTAATGAGCAAGGGAGTGGATAGCTTTAAGAGGGCCATTGATCTTCATTGGGGACTAATTAAGGACTAGGACCAGCCTAGCTGGGCCCAGAGCCTGTTGCTGGTCGTCACATTTGTATTTGTAATATTTACTTTTGATGACAAAATGAACTCAAATTCCTTTCAAATGCTATAATAAAAGATGACACTCAAACCAGTTTCTGGTCTTCTAGTTTTTTTTTTGTTTGGTACATGAAAATTTCAATGAGATTGGGACTGTGGAAAACACTAGCGTAAAGCACTGATATTAATGATTCATGCAATAAGATAAAGCATTGCAAAGCTATTTGGAATTAAAGTAATTTCATGTCTTAATAAGATGTTTATTTAAAAAAGATAAGAATATTAATACAAAATGATGAACAATAAATCATTCTAAAAATTATTTCATAAAATATACAAATGTATCCATAAACATGGCTGTATTTGAAAAGAGCACACGTTCAATTCAAGAAATAATTCAACTCATATAAATAAACGGTTTTGTTCAAATTCAAAAAGATAAGCCCTTATAGCAGTTTACTTTTATATTAAATACCTTCCATTGTCTATGCTGAAATGCAACATACTTTTTTGCTTCAGAATAACATAATAGTTTTTCTACATTTTCAAATATCTTATTTTTATACAAAATTTTGTTGCATAGACATGACACATAAAAAATACTTAAACTGCATTTAAAATACAAAATGAAATATTAATTACAGCATTAATTATGTTATTACTGTTATGAAACACATTTTTGTACATTCAGACATCTAAATATATATTGAGACTCATAGAAAAGGCTTTCTTCTTTTGTTACAGTATAGATACAATAACGGAGCAGCCTCAATACTGGGAAGTACTTTCTCAATAAAAGAAATCTGCCCATATACATTTGTTTTTGGTAACTAGTGAAGAGTTATATGTATGATATGTATATGATTTAGATAACATTTTAATTGCTTCCTATAAGCCAAGACTGCGCATCAATCTTGGCTAGCTTGAGCATTGCACTTAAACAGCAAAATTGATATGCTGCATCTGCTGAAAATGTAGCTCCTGATGGGGGGGAGGAGGATAGAATATGAATAATTTACATGTTGTTAAATTTAAGTAATAAATGGTGAATTCCAGGAAAAAGACATGACACTTGAATTTTAAAAATTAATATTCTGCCACTTGCCATATACCATTCTCTTCAGAAATAAATGAATTTCTTGAATCTTAACCAGTTTTTCCCAAATAGCTTGATGACTTTCAGAAAATCAAGTGCAAAGTCAAGTTTTCTCTTAATGTTTTTATAGAACAAAAAATCTGTTTTGTTGCATACTGTTATTTGATTAAACTTACTATCAACAAATAGTATTTAGGTTAACTTTTATCTTTTGAATGTCTAGTAAAACTTTTTGGTGAGCAATTTCAACTTTCTTTTATTTCAACCATGAAATATAGGGTTTGTCCCAAAAGCAATGAGTCTCATTTTTTTGCGCTTTTTTAATATATCACACACACCTTCGCGACTGGTTGGAAATGGTGGAGGAGACTCGAAGCTCTCCAGAGATGCCTGGTTCAGTCGCCTACGAACTCTCGAATCGGTGGGAGGTCGTTTTTAGTGAACCTCCGCGCAGAGAACTCGTCTTGGTCTTATGAATGTTGATCAGGGTTTCCAGATGCTTTTATTTCAGATCCCTTTTCACCGTTGGGAACAAGAAGAAGTCTACCAAGGATATAGGGGACCTGTGGCGCGGATAAAACACCAATCTGGTCTGATAGGACTTGACAAGAAGGTGATCGGACACATAGTTTTGGCACAAGTTTCGCTCAAATGTCACGCATGGCCAAGTCCGCAACAATTCGATGAACATCTGTTTTCGACAAATTTGATTGTTCTGACATCAGACGAAAACTCATTTGGTGGCCTTTGTTTAGCAAATCTCGCACACGAGGGATATTATCGTCCGTTCATGATGATGGTGGACACCAAGAAGGAGCGTCATCGACCAATTCTTCCCGGCCTTCCTTGAATGACTAGTGCCACTTTTTGAGCTGCTAGTACGACAAGCAATCATCCTTGAAGGCCTGAGTGAACAAATTAAACGTTTTGATCCCTGTCTTTTGGAGTTTGATGCAAAAATTTTATCGCATAGCTTTGCTCCAAAGTTCTCTCCATCCTACATAGCACGACGAGGCCCTGCGCGGAGGTTCACTAAAAACGACCTCCCATCGCTCCGAGAGTTCTTAAGCGACTGAACCAGGTATCTCTGGACAGTTTAGAGTCCCCTCCATCATTTCCAACCAGTCCCGAAGGTGCGCATGGTATATTTGTGTGGCAAAAAAATGAGGCTCATTACTTTTAGGACAAACCCTGTAGGTCCATTACTGAGGTGACAATTTGATGTCCTTCCGTTACCGAAATACTACATCTCAATTTGTTCACCAAGAACCTATGGGGTACAGAAACTAATATTTTTTATGCAAAGCAGAATTTTGTGTCTTGTCAAGGAGGCATAGTTATAATTTATATGGTTTTTAATGGTAACGGAAGGACAAAAAAGTGTGGTAAAGAAAGGACATTTATCTATAAGTTGATACAGGGTAATATTTAAGAATGCTAGTACAAAACAAACTATTGTTTAAAGTTAGCTGTAACATTTAAAACAAAACATATATAAGTAATATTTGAACAAAAATTATAAGGGCTTTTATTTAAAAAATAAACCTTTATTTAGATTTAAAAAAAATCGTTTGTGATTTTATTTCTTCCATTGTATGTGATGAAAATCATGAAAACTACACTTAAAAATTTCTAAGCATGTGAAAATCATTTGGTATGACATGATTGTGATATGACAAGCCTGTTCAAGCAGAAACATTTGCTTACAAACTTGAAATTTATATTGGAACAATACAGTATTTTGAACTGCTTTCAGATTTGTTGCCACAAGTCACAGGAAAGGACTGTTCAGAGCACTGGTTTAACTGTTAAACATACTACAAAGATGAAGAGAGGACATTTCCGGGCTTATTGGCCGTGGTCTAAATGAAAAAGAAGAAACACCAAATGTTTTGTCAAGCTCTGCGGCTGACATCATCGGTGGATGGATTTAAAGTGACTAATGGGCTGCTCGAGATACTCAGGTATTTAAGTCAAAACGCAGGTTCCTACAAAGTGTACTACATACGTGAATATGTACTACGAAGATATCAGTAAATTCAAAGACCAACTTTCACAAAGATGAAGTAATATCAATTCTCATCCTGACACACAAAATATGCACTATTTGAACCCTGTAACAAGTTATGTTATTGAATATAGTAAGTACTTCAACAAATCTACTTTAATAAATCAAAGGAAATTTCGCTTCAAAGTCAACTAACTCAGGACAGTTATAAATAATGTTAAAAAAGAATATTCCAAATGATTCATAAAGTTTGGACAAGTTTTGTTACTTGGATGGAAGGGAAAGAAATTAACAAAGAGAGCAATATGGGACAGGTAGTTCATATGGAAAATAAAAGAATAGAAATAGCTTGTTTGAGAATGCATAATAATGTGGGAATAATCTTTGTCTTTTTTTGAGAAAGAAGATAAATGTTCTATGGATTTTGATAAAATTATTGAGTATTTAAAGAATTCAGATTGTAACAGATGGCTCAGGCATTAGATATCATTGTTTCAGACTGCTGTATTAGCTGAACAAATGTTTTTTAGTTGAAATTTACCAAGTTTAATTGCTTTGATCTTCTCTTCCTTCTGTTACTGTCCTTCTATTACCCTTAACAAATGCATAATTTACATGCTTAAAATATGTATTTTTTAAAACTAGAAGTGAAATTGTAATGATTGAACACTTCCGTGTGTGCTCTAATTTTTATACAATTTTCCTTTTTATAGTTTAGCTGAACTTTTAGGTAGAAAATGATAGCGTGACAATCATGTCGCAAAAATGTCATTCTGTTACCGTTTTTTAAATTTGATTTTTAAAAAAAGTTACTAACGAAGAATTCTTGGCTTCGGCTTTTTTAGCAATTTACTATGATGTGTATAAAAGTCTATGCATCAGTTTTTGAAAAAATATGTATTTTGATATGCTCACAGACAGAAATCCATCGATTTTTTTATAAAAACCGTCTTTCCGTTACCGCTGGAATTCACCAAATGTAAAAATGTAAACGAAAAGTTTGGGTGGTTTAAATGTTAAAAATATATACTCAAAACAATAATTGGAGAGAGTTAAATTTCAGAAAATCCAAAATAGCAACCAAAACTAAAAAATATAATCTTGCTTTATCTCTAAAGTCATATGGCTCTGCTTTAGGAATAACAAGATTTTGAATATGTGTGAGTGTGTTTAGACAAAATATTGTCAGTGCTCAAGCAAAAGTCACTAAGTTCAAAACTCCAGTTTTCAGACATTGTCAACTTTCAAATTGCTATGAAGAATAGCAAAAATAATAATCATTACAAGAGCTTGGGGTCCAACAAACTTAACTAAACCCACCATAAATTTTCAATGACACAAAGTCGTATATCAGCTGTTATGATTATATTTCTCAAAACAAGATAAACATTATACATAGATACGCATGCACAAATCAGAACTCAAGCCAGGTGGACATACCCTCTTGTGACTTTTAACTATGTTGAAGTCTGATATGCTTGTACACAAAAGTGATGAAAAAAAATTGTAGTTATGGTTGTATGATCCTAAGCCCCTGATTTACAGACTATAAACTCAAACAAGTTTATTCATGTTACTTTTGAATTTTATAATTAAATTATATTATTAAACAACTGTCAAGTCTGAAGCATTGCAATAATTATGAAAAAATAATAATTGCAGACTTTAATGACTTTTGCCAGAACGCTAAAGATATGTACATGTGAAGTAGAACTATAGGGTTTACATTCACAATACTTACTCCAAATGGTAAAATCCTCTTTCCTAAAAAATGTGAGGTGTAAAAATAGCAATAAAACCAAAACATACTTAGTGAAAATCTACAAGCCTCAGATGAAAAAAAAAAAAGAATTCTACATATAAGTATGACTATGCACGTAATATTAACAAAATGCTTCCTGCTTTACTACAAAAAAGTCAATAGGAAGACAGTCAACATTAGCAGCAAAACTTTTCATGTACATATAACAAATTTTAAAAAAATAGGAACTGTTATTCTAGGGGGGAGAAGGGGAGGATCCGATAGTAAAAGAATATTAAATATAAAATCACAAAATGATTTGGCTTCGAAGTTTATAACTCAAATATAACTTTGATAATGATAAAATGGCATAAAAAACTGAAGAACATACGATTGATGGCAATGAATAATAAGAAAATTACATGACTATAAGCATTAATGCACTTTCTTTCAAAAGGTATCTACACAAGTTAGTTCATCAAAAGCAATTCTAATCATTTGTGTTAATAATCATACGTAAATCAATGAACCTCAAATCATTTAAGACTAGAAAACCAATAGGTTTGCTTGTACGAGTACAAACTTATGACAAAAACAAAAGGGACTTTTATTGATCAAAGTAGGAAAAAGATTCAAGTTGTACTGCCTACTGCAAACAATGGGTAACTATTTTGCATCAAAGAAAATATCATCAAGATTACGATTTAAACTGGAGTATGAATTCTTAAATTATAACTACAATCTGGTTGTATGAAGCTATCATTCATTTTAGTAGTATGTTCATTTAGTTCTATCATATAAGAACTGCCATGTGATTTGTTCACAGTAAGGTCAAAAGTTGGAATCAATAGAAATGATACATAAAGTTTCACTTTTTAGTGCGTGCATTTTCTTCTTTTTCCATAGTTTACAAATATCAATAGCTGCATCATTTTGTTAAACTATTAAGTGAGTGCAAAATTTCTATACATTTTTATTACCTACAAAGAAGAGCAAAGAAATACAAAATGAACAGAACCTTATTATTGTGTATAATCCCTATTGCTATCAATGATGCACAGCAAAATTCTGTCGGTTTAGAGTCGAAAAAGCTTTACATGGCAGTTTTCACAGCATCAAGATCATCAAAGATTTTCTGACTGAAAGGATTGTTCAATGTATGAAATAGGTGATAGTCAGTTTGTGCCCAGCCAGGAAAATAGGAAGGGCAAAGTAAAAACCTCCAACCCAGAGCCCAGCTTTCGATTAGCGAGGATGGCAGTATGTGGTCTGATGTTATCATTATGAACAACACCGTGGTGATTGAGGAGACCTGGTTGCTCACCAAATTTGACTGCAGCTTGACTAACTGTAGACAGTAGATTGCATGATTGATGGTTTGGCTGAGTAGGAGGAACTTCCAGAGTTCACCCACCACACACTCGATAAGACCTTCTTGGGATGAAGTTCATCTTTCAAAGTCGATGCAGGCAGGTCAGGAGTCAAATTTAGGAAACTCTCAATGACATGTGCTTTTGTCTATTACATCTTCCCATAAACTTATCAAAAACATAATGACATGCTATGGCTTTTTATCGACTCATAAAAGAATGCCTTATATCAAGGATGAGAGGGATCAGAATAAAAAAGAGAAAATCCAAAAATTCATTGCAAAAGTATGTAAAAAGGATGATATTAGTTCTAAAAGTTTTCAGAAGATATGGTATACAGAAATTTAAAATATTTTTTTAAAAAAAGTGTCTGATTTACCAATTTTAAAAATACAATAAAAGCTTTTCCATGCTAATTAAACTTCAATAATTTGGGAAAAACTTAATATTGCACACATTGTTCTCAAAGTATAGTGTTCTAGTATTCTTCAAGTTTTAGTTATAAAAAGTATCAGGACTTAAAAAGTCTTACACACAAAGAACAAACAGACTAATTTAATAGGTACATTAATTTAGTACTTTAGCTTATATTTAAGAAAATAATTTACATTCAATGTGGGAAAAAACTCAAAAATACAAAAATGTTTGAAATTGTGGGTTTTTCTTTTTCCAGTTTTTCCAAACTTGACTGTATACTATGCATTTCTGTAAAAATTAGATTATTCTGGAAATGAAGCAGCTTTCAACCAATAGATGGATTGGAAATCACTAACGTTACAAAATCAGTTGAATCACATTTGCGATTTGCCAAAAATATTTTATGTACTTTCTCATAAACACAAAGAAAGAGCAAACATTCCAAGTTTCATTAAAATCTGTGCCAGGTGTCGAACCATTTTTTGGGGTTAATTTTGACATGGTATGAACAGTAACTAAAATAGTGTTAATAAATTTTAAAAACCTTAAAGCAATGAATAAAATAAGCCAATTTAAGTTAGCATGGAATAAAGTACCTCCCAACTTTCAAAATAACTGAAAAATTTTCAGGACCCAAAAAGATAGTCTCAAACACAACAAGTGTGCAATTTTTGGCCAGGTACATGTTTCTATGTTGGCATGTTTCCAAAACCCACATTTACTCGGCAATTGCAGAATATGAAGATTGGAGGGGGAAAATAAGGAAGTAGCTAGGAAAAATAAGAAAAATTAGAATGCTTTCAGATTTATATGAAGTACAGAATCACTTTGATACTGAAAAACTGAAAAACCATTAAACACCTTCTGAGACTTTTTTGAGATGATTAACTTTGTAATGCATTTATATCTGAAGCATTCACACGTTTGAATGGCTAAAAATCTGCGTCATTACAATGTTGAGTGTGACGTTAATCCCATTGTAAATCTGCATACCCAAAAATGGTTAAAACTTTTGCACTCACCTAATATTTTGATTATCTATAAATTTATCAATGTAAGTAACTGCATTGAAAATCAGCAATAAGTTTAGCATTTTGGTGACAGTCACAAAAAGTCTTTTAGGCGACTTCTGACAACTTTTTATTTTTTTTTAAAACAGAAAAAAAGTGGAAATTTCACTACTTAACATTTCAACATGCGTAAGCAAATCAATGACCGAAAATTCTCATAATTCAAAAATCTCTCAAGCACTTGGTTTCAACAGTGCAGATTTGAGAGAGTACAACAAATAGATTGAAAATCTATTTTCCAAAATATTTAAAATAAAGTGCCCTTATAAGAGTAAAGATAACAATTAACTAAAAAAGGGGAAAAAAAAGATAAATGATAAATAACATTTTAAACTAATGCACATAAAAGTTGCTCATTGCATAACAGGAAAACTTAAATGTTGTTGTTGCACCCCCCTGTTGGCTAGCAGTGCTGCACCAGGTCCATGACATTGTACACCTACAAAAATTCCAACACTGTTAAAGGATCATTGGCTAAATCCTGTTTGGAGATCCCCAGGCACGCAAGAATAGAAAATTTAAATTGAACAGTCAAATTTGATATGATTAAATATAGGAATAGGTACCTATAACATTGAGCAGTTTTCAAAGGTTTATAAAATTCTAGCACAAGTAGAAATAGTAGTGGCACCATAATAAATTACAAGAACAATCCTTGAATATTAAAAATATGAGTTTGTAAAAAATATTGTTCATTTTTTAACTCTCAAATAACAATTCTACTCTTCTACTTGAATAAAATAGTAACACAATGTCATATTAACTCATATTGGACTGCTTTCCTGTAAACAGGAAGGCTGATATAAACAAGTGAAAATGAAAAATAAAGATACCAATTTATATAAACTTTGTCACAAACCTTTTTTGACATACACGTGTATAACGCAAAAGCAAAAGTTTGACAGTTAAATTTAACTTAAATTGGGAAATAACCATAAAAATAAACACTTAAAAAACAAAAAGTCATTTTTGATTACAGTAGAACTTCAGCTATTCGAAGTAATTGGAACCGAACCAACTTCAGATAATCGAAATTTTCAGATAATTGAGAATTCATCAATAATAGTCAAGTATAATATGTAGTATTGTCACTAAACTGTTTTATTATGACTATTTTATTAAAATTAGAAATAAAAATTAATTTATTTTTGAGAAAAAAAACTTAAAATTATTTAAATGAAAGTTTCATCTGGTGTAAATTGGCCATTCTTTGTCTTGCAGCTATAACCCAAAATTTTCGTAAAAGCACAAGTTCAGAGGAATCGACGTCCTGTTGTTTCAACCAAACAAGGCATTTTAAAAAATAATCAAATGAATCTTTGTTACTGATTTTATTTACTCCAGAATCATTAACATCTTCATCATCTTCTTCTTTTGGAGAGTGTTGGACTTCTGCTATTAATTCCTCATCATTGAGCAAATGGAAGCATGCATCTTCCATGACAGAATTAAACCAATTTAAGATTTCTCTATATCCACAATTTTCAAATCTTTCATTGTGCTAAGAATGCTTGAAAACTCAGCAGAGCCGGCCTTAAGCCAATTAGAGCAAAAGAACCCAATTGGGCCCCGCACCCTCATGAAAATAGATGAGAAAAAAAAAATCAAATAAAAAGTTCAAGTGAACTTAACTGATATTAATTATAATATGCTTAACTGATCTTTAATATGGGAGTATGGAACAGTTTTCAGTGTGATTAAGGCAGTAGGGGGAATTTCCTGAAGCTTTTAGCATTCCTATTAAAGTTAGCAAAATATGTTTCCAAAACTACTAGTCTCAAGTAAATTTCCAAAAGAAAAAATTTAAACATATAGCCATTTGACCATTTTTAAATCTGTATCCAAGGTTGTACCCCCTGTACCCTATAACTTCTGGTCAAAAGAAAAGAGCTAGGTCGTGGGAACCAATGTGCAATGACTATCATCAATTAATATAATGAGCAATTACATAAGGGTCAAGGGCCCCCTATCCCAGGATCTTACTATCATATGAATAATGCAGGAATTGCCGCGAGGCCCCGAAATTTTTAGAAATTTCCAAAGCTATATATTTTATTTATTTCATTTATATATTAACTTTTATTATTATTATTTTTATCTTTCGTTATTTGTACTGATAATAAATGCTAAAATTCAGCAGCAATTACAATTTCTCCAATATACAATTAACATTAGCGTAGGTGCAATTCCGAAGAATAAATAAATAATTGAATAAATAATAAATCTCAAATACAGTGTGCTTGATTCGCTTAAAACATATCCATAACAATGCTAAAGAACAGAAATTGCCTTCAGTTTCCATTCCTCTCCTAACGTTTATCCTGAAATTTGGTTTTTAAATCTTTAATGATAAAAAAATTCTTGGGGCAGCCACCAAATCCTGACATATCTTCAAAGGTGACCGAAAAAACGTTTTTCAAGACTTGAATTTCAAAAAAATTCAGGAGGAGGCTACTTGAGTACACCCACCCTTACCTTAACTTTATCAAAAAAACTGACAAAAATTACATCATTAAGTTTCCCTTTATTATAAAACATTTCCAATGAAGAAAGACTCATAAATTTTCCAACCCCTTCTTCTCCCCTAATGTCTCCAAAGGTAGCCTAAAATATTTTAAGAGTTAAATTTCAAAACACTATCGGGGAGGGGGGGGGGGGAATCTCTGAATCTCTTTTCCTAACTTTTGACCTCTTTTCTTGGCATCAGCACAATAGCTTAAAATTTCCCTTTTAGAAAATGTTACCAAAAGAAAACTCTTGAACCCCTCCTTTCCATGGATAACATAAAATTGATTTCAGTTTCGAAAAAAATTCCGGAGGGAATCTTCCCCCTTTTCCTCTATTGTTACCAAACAGGATCTAAAACAGCGTTTTTAACACTTCGTATCGAAAAATTTTCGAAGAGTCACCAAATCCCCTAACGTCACCTACAATAGTCTAAAATTATGCTTTAAAGCCTTTTATTTTGAAAGTTTTCCGCAGGAGATCTTCAAATTCCCTTTCTTCTCCATCTTCATCAAACACCACCTAATTGGAACTAAAATTTCTCAAAATATTTATGAGATTAGCCCCCAATTCCCCATTGGTACCAAAATTAGACTAAACTTACCTTAAATTTTAAAAATAATTCGGTTGCCAGGGAACCTTCAGCCT
Organism: Uloborus diversus; assembly: GCF_026930045.1. Classification (NCBI taxonomy): domain Eukaryota; kingdom Metazoa; phylum Arthropoda; class Arachnida; order Araneae; family Uloboridae; genus Uloborus; species Uloborus diversus. Next base: position 35,174,277 of record NC_072733.1, on the reverse strand, counting down.
CCTGCCAAACCTTTCCCTTAATTCAACAATAATTAATTCTGTCAAAAAATTGTTGAAATTTGCTATTTTGGACTCTTCCAGGGAGACGCGGGCAGTTTATCTAGCCTCTAACGCCCTCCCCCCTCCCCCCGCCAAGCTAATCTCCAAACCGAAACTGCTTTTTTTAAACTTCAATTTCGAAAAATTTCCAGGAAGAGTTTCTACGTTACCTGCAACTGCGTTCTACTACTGACATCTCAAAGACAGTCTTAAATTGCTTTTTAAGAGCTGGTAAATTTTTGTGCATTTTACTTTTCTATCAAAGATATAAACTGTGCATACAGACAGCTCATACGGGGGAGGGGGGGAACCGCCCGCTCACATGCAAGAGTGAAGGTGCTTACTCCTTCACTTTTCAGAGTTAAACGATATTGATTGATAGAAAAATGATTTTTTACTGGATGGATTAACTTATTTTATGAAAATAAGAATTAAAAATTCCATCTAAATGGACTTTGCTCTTTCTCTTTCACAAATCGAACTTTGAGTTGGAGGAGGGAAGTCTATGGTAGCCACTCGTTTCGATTTTGGAGGCCATATTCCACTTTTTTTGGAGGTTATATAATCAGTCATGTTAAAATCCCGTAATATTGTTCAATTTTACAAAAAAAAAAAAAAAAGAAACCAGCATCAGGGGCTCTGCTCCCTAACCCCCGCACTTGCTTTGCTCCCCCTCCCCACCTTTTGTTCGTGCACCAACCACCTATGATTGTGCAAAAAAACCTCAGGGCTACTTAACTTGAATTCTTAAAATTCACACTCATATTTGCGAGCATTCATTAATTCATTCATTTCTTAACAATAGAAATAAGTAAAAATCAAACGTGATGTAGAAATGTGCAGGAAGACGGATAATTGGGGTAGTTCTGAATCCTTGCCCACCTCGGAAAAATGCATGGCACTTCTCAAATTTGTACAATCATTCTGTAAAGTGCCCCGCCAGAATTCTCCAATCAGGTCCCGCATGTGCTAAGGCCGGCTTTGAAACTCAGTAACACTATCTTTAACGATGTCTGTAGCATTTTCATCTGTGATAGTTGAAAAATTCGGCAAAAGTTTTTGCCAACTTTGTTTTAATGTTTTTTGCATTCATGGTTTGGAAAGGACGGCTTGCATACAAAAGGAGTATGCGGGGAATTTTTTTTAAAAATGCATGTTTGAAAAAGTGAAGTAAAAACCGACTGCAGTTAACCCAGAGTATCAATTGATCAAGGTTTGGATAATCGAGGTTCTACTATAATTTAAAATTATACATTCAGCTGAAAAAATAATTGTGTGGATTTATTTTTGGAGAAGGATAGTTCTGCTATGAACAAAAATAGTCAATAATAAAATTGTATTTTACAGGTATATTTCGTGAATTATCATGGTATCCTGATTCACATTTCTACAATAAAATTCCTGAAACACTCTATTTTCACACTAAAACAAAAAAGGTCAAGTGGGAAGAATTTTAAGTAGGAAGGGTTGCCTTGCCGGTTGATGGATAGGAGCACCCCTTAGCTATTCTTTTGCACACATCAAACGTGTAAAGATTTGCATTCCTCAAAACTATAACTTTTCTAAGTGTAGGGGAGAGTGTTGAACATTGGGACACTTTTCATAATTTATTTTTAATGTCAATTATTCAAATCAAATTTAAAATCTAAAAATCAATACCCCTACATATTTCCATGCAATGTAATTTTTAAAATTCAGACAGTTTGAAACTAAAATTTTGCCAGCCATTTAAAGTAAGAGTTTCAAGCTGTCCCAAGGTACAACATCTTACTGTACATTGGGACACATCCTGTTGTACTATGGAAAAGTCTTCACGATTCAGGAAACAGCCATATACTTGAATCAATGTTGCACCAAGAAACAAAAAAATATATTTTTTATTTTTATATTAAATATTTTTATATTATAATGTTATTTTTTATATTAAATGTTTATTATTTTATGGTAATGAAATAAATAATGAATAATGAATAATTATCTAAGATTAAATGTGTTTAAAATACTACATAATATTAGAACATTGGTCCATATTCCGAAACATATTTTAATGATTAAGAATCATGCATATTTTGGTCCTTAGAATGAGTCCTAAAGGTACAATATGTTTGGCTGTCCTAAGGTACAATCACCACATGGTTTAAGATAAACCAAAATAGTGATTAATATAGATGCACAATCATTAATTTCTCATAACAAAATATTTAAAGTACTTCTCTTATTTAATAAAATAAAATTCAGTTGATTACTCTTATACAAATACAAAAAATGACATAAAAATGAAGAAATAATTTACTTTGGAGTCATGAAATTTTCTTTTTCTCACAAAATTGTCAATTTTACTCATTTGATGCTGACTATTACTATGGCACCAATTAGTGGTAAAGGTTACTTTTATAGAATACAAAAACATAGCTGCTAAAAATAGATCCTAAGAAATTAGCAGTGTCCCAAGGTACAAACTTCCCAAGGTACAACAATCTCCCCTACACTAGGGTGGATCAAAAAACTTTTTTTTTCTCATCAATTTCTAATAGGGCAGAAAACTTGCGCACTAGCATCCTAATAATGATAAAAATAATTTAAAAATTTATATAAATTATTTATGAAACCGCGCAAAAGTCCTCAAGTTGAGAAAAAATAGAAAAAAAAAATCGGCAATTTTCAAAGATTTTTTTTTAAAAAAAATAATTAACTTCACTTCTAATGGTACAAAAAATACACTTTGTAGTCAACCAAATGTACAGAAAACACTTGGGGGCACACTGTCGATGATTTGAATTCACGCAGAAAGCTTTAAAATACCATTTTTAAAGTGAAAGTTACATTATTTCAAAAATTCTTAAGCAGACATAAAGCTATAAAAATATACTACTAAACATCCATGTCAATGTTTTACATACATTTACCTTGTGCTGAAATGACTCAGCACAAGACCACGTGCAGGCCCATCATTTCAAATTTTTCCAGGGGTAGGGGGGGGGGTCAAAGAGTGCAAATGCAATGGAAGTTTCAAGGAAAAGCAGCAAAAATCCCACCCACCAAAATGTAAATATTTATTTCTCAAAGCCATGGTGGTGGGGGGGAGGGGGCAGGGCTGTGCTGTCCCTATGTACAAGGTCATGCCGCCCATGACGGCGCTAGAATCAAAAAGGTGCCGAGCATAACCAATCAAAAATGCTCTAAATGGGGGGAAAAGATCTTTAATTAAAAAAATAATTAACTTTTCATAACATCATATGGTAACGGTGAAATCACATATGGTAACGGTGAAATCACACTGCTCATTGAAACAAACGAAACAAACAATCTGCCTCGCTACCCATCTAACAGAACAAATTATTGCCTTGTTGAGTCTAAACATATTTTTAAAAAATGCAACCTTTTGCAATGAAAAAACGATGCTAATTAATGCATACATTAGCATTTTTCTTCCTAAGAAGTGGAGCAGTGAATGCTATTTCAGTATGTCTATAGTACACAAGGTGGAGGATATGAGGCAGGCGCAAGAAATTTGCTATGTCCCATCTGGTTCTTGTGGTGACTATGTTGTATTATAATTTCTGAAATATATATTTTTGTATTTTTAACTTTTGTTGGTGGTAATTAGATTGCTTCATGTTTTCATTAAAAAAAAATGGTAAGCATATTTGCATAACAATTTGCACACTTGTGTGTAATATTTATGCATTTTAGAGTAGATAAAAATTATTTAGGTGTTAACTTTTCTTTTGAAAAGTAATGAGACCATAATTACTTGATTCTCCCCTCCCATTTTTCTTCAACTATTTGTGTATTAAATTTAAAAAATAGCTCTTTACAATGTCTATGTTTTAGATATTAAAACTCAATGCATTTTTAACGTTTCCGTACTTTAGAATTATTGGTTTTACCCAAAAGGATTTGGAATATTTCTACTTCAATTTAGAAATATAATCAGTATTCTGTTGTCATGTTTTCATAAAAGGTTGATTAGTTATTCATCAAATAGAAATGTTTTAGAGTGGCGTTAACTTTGACATTTAGTTATTTTCTTTTTATAAACTTATTGGCATAGTAAAAGAGCTACTGAACAAAAAAAAAGTTAAAATTATTTGATGAAAAACCAAAGTTAAATATTTACAGTTTAAAAAAAAAGTGTCAATCGTATTTTTTTCCTGCATTATTTGTCTTCAAAATCGCACTCCAGGTGTGATTTATATATTCCTCAAATGCCTCTGCATAAAAGTGCTCACAAGATGTTTGCATGATGGCGCTGATCAGGCTTGGTATTGGTTGGGGGGGGGGCAATGGACCATCTCCTGATCCCCTAAATAACGGGCCTAATTACGTGGCAGTGGTGCCAAGTCTAGTCCCACTCACCATCCTACCTAATTAACCAACTAATTAGGGTGTTTATGCTGTAACCATTATGCAGAAGTTCTTTAAATTCTGAATTTGTCTCAAATGTTCTTGATCTGATTGTTATTTTCTATGAAAACCTTCTCAGTTTACCTTCTCGGTTTTCATGCTTGCAACATTTTCCTTCAACCTGTCAAAAATTTTGCTCATCTCTCTACCGATCGAGTGTGTTATCAAATATTCAAGCTATGGCAGAACTTTGACTCTCCATGAACATTAATTATCTGCTTTAATGCTTTACTTAGTTTTTCAATATGTTAAAATGACTCAGGACTCACCAACTGGAGGTAGCAGCAAGTCAAGTTCTCCCCCCCCCACACACACTCTACCAAACCAACCAACCAATTTGTGTTCTTTAAGTTCTGACTTAGTATCAAATTTTCCATTAAAGATCTTGATCTGAATGTTGTCTACTTAATAGAACCATCTGGGTTTTCATTCCCGCAAACTTTTCCACCAGTCTCTGTGACAAGTTTTACACATCTGTCTACTGACTGAGTATGGCATGGAAATTTCACCTCTTCATTAAATTTCCCTTCCCCGACCACAAAAAAGTTTCAACAAGTGATCTAGAATTTGCTGTTAAGAATCTCAGACCTCTCAGTTATTTCCAATGGTTAACTGTGCTAACTAAGTGTTAGGAATTAATGTTTCCCGAATTAGTCTGACAAGCGTAATGCAGATACTGGAAAAATTATAGTAAAGACGTACGTTTCTGTTTGATTTGATATTTAGTTGCATTACACTGTGAAAGATGGTCCAAAGCATGTACTAAATTCCATTCAAACAACAAGAAATTTACTAAACAACATGAAAAGAAATCCTTGATCCTGTCACTCACAGAGACTCGTTCTTTTGTCATCGACAGAATATGATGTGGAGTTGATATTGGACTACACACAGCGCATTTAAGAATTAGGTTACAGAAGAATACTAAAAGTCTGAAATGAGCCATCAGTTGCACGTCATGTTAGATTCTTCAAGCCTCCATTGATTGATTTTCAAACTGCAGATTATCCTGAACTTATTGTTCAGCTCAAGTGTAAGCTGATACCACTACCATTGCTGTCAAATATGGCACTAGAAGACTTTGAACTTCATAGAAAATCGAAGCTCAGCCAAAACTTGAATATTTGATACTATACTCAATCGGGAGAGACAGGGGTGCCCAACTAGGGGGAGGGTTCATGGCCCAGACTCTGCCATTGAAATTTTTAGGGGGGTGTTTTAAGGGGCATTTTTCACTTTTTTTTGGGGGCGAGGGGCTCTTGCTTTTGGGGAGGGTCTTTGCGACATTTAGGGGGGTGATGGGCACCCCTGGGTAGAGAGATGTGCCAAACTTGTGACCGAGGCTGCAAGAAACTGTTGCAAGCATAAAAATGTAGGAGGTTTTCATAATAAATAACAATCAGATTATGAACATTTGATACGAAGTTGGAAATTACAGAGCTTCAGCATACTTAATTACACCCAAATTGGTTGGTTGATTGGGTAGGATGGAGAGTTCTGGACTCAACTTGCTGCCACTGCCACCTGATTAGGCTCGTCATTTAGGGGGTCAGGTGGTGGTCCGTTGCCCCCACCACGGCCTTGAGAAATAAATGTATTTACATTTTGGTGGGCGTGATTTTTACTGTTTTCCATTGAAACACCCATTGAATTTGCATTCTTTGACCTTCTTTCTTTAGGGTTGCTATTTTGTCCCCTTTTTTGTAAAAAGTCCGGGAGGCTGGAAGAAATTGGACAAATTGGACAAAATTGAACAAAATAGACGAAGTGAAAAATCAACTGATTATCCATACATAAATTTATTGTTATGGTGTAATAAAATTAGTAAATAATTCTAATACATTATCTATTATGAATTAATCATTTAATTAAAATAGAATGGTTGTTAACTTAAGAATGTAATAAATCCAAAAAAATTTAATTACACATTGGTGCAACTAATTTTAGATCAAAATTTACTTAAAAGTAATAAAATTTAACAATGTGAATAAGCTTTTGGGAGTCATTATAATATTATATATTGCAATAGTAGAGGTTGAACTGAATGTAAAAGACAAATAAAATGCTTGGAGACATACTTACAAAACTAAGATTTATAGGCTAAAAACATTTAGCTGTTATATTTTTCAAGTTTTTATTGACATCACCCCATAGTAAAATATTTATGTGCTCTGCATGTTTTATGGATATGTTAATATCATACAAACTACTACTGAAGGGGGGAGGGGGTACTCAGAATAGTGTACCGGAAGAGACTATAATGAGCAGGAGAGTAGATAGCTTTAAAATGGCCATTATATTCATTGGAGACTAATAAATTGACTAGGATCAGCCTAGCTGGGTTAAGATCGTATTGCTGATCATCACTTTATATTTGTATTATAAGAGCAGATTTCATTTCATGTCAACATTTCCTTTATTAATATCAATTAGTTTTTCTTTCTTTCTTTTTTTTTTTTAAATATGATTTTAAATGTTTCGAGACTCCAACCTTTAAAAACTTTTTATTTCTACTTTTTAATTTTATAAATGCATTTATTATGAGCAATAAACCTCCACATCACAGATAAACATCTTAAAATGTACAGCTGATGTGTTTGTTTTTATAAATGTTATTACATGTGTGCACTATAACTTAATAACACTCATTTGATTTACATAAACTTCAACTGATTTTAATTGTTTCATTTTTATTTTAAAATATTTTTCAATCAATTGTTTATGAACATATTTATGTATGATATTTTTACATTAAAATATTACTTGAATAGGAAGAATCTATATAATTATTTATTATTTTCAAACTTTTAACTAAAAACTTTCATTTTAGTAAAAATGTGAACAAAATGATTTGTTCCAGGATGGATTTTTCCAGGTTTTTTTTCTGGGGTGGACAAAATAGGAAAACCCTGCCTCCCCCGGAAAAATTTGAAATGATGGCTTGCATGCGGTGAGTCCTGAGTCACTACGGCACAAGATAAATGTATGTAAGACATTAAAACGGATGTTTAGTACAGTGAAACCTCCCTTAACGGACACTCCCGAATAACGGACACCTCTAATTAACGGACATTTTTGCAAGTCCCAGTCCCTCAATATAGGCCATTCTATGTAATTCACTCTGAATAACGGACACTCCGAATAATGGACAGTTATTTCACAAAAAATTTCCCTTGCGATCGTAGCACTTCCGGTTTTTTTTTCTTTTCACAGAATATCTTAGTAGCTGCTTGCCTTACAAAGCTTTTCATCCTCCACAACTGATATTCCACCTCCCCCGTCATTTCTTTACCACTGTTTCTTGGAATTAAAAGGGTGGTAATGGGGGGCAGAGGCAGCGATTGGGGCTTAAAAGTTGGAGGCAGAAAAAAAAAGAACAAAAAGACGTGGTACTTTTTGCGGGTAGCAAAAAATGAAAAAGAAAAAAAAAGTCATAATTTTGTTACGGCTAGTTTTGAGAGTATTGAAGCAGATAAGTGAAAACTGATGTCAGTCTAACAATTAACGTACGTTTTTCTTAAGATTTGAATGAATTTTGTACACAATAACTATTCAAAAGTTCAGATAAAAAAGAAGAAACTGTGCGCTTTTTCTAACTAGGGCTCTCGGGAGATGCAATTGAGCAGACCGGCGTCGGTAGTAGTCGGCTTTATGGGGCCGTGGTTTCGTTGGGTTGTTTAATTTTTAGATATGAAAAATATTTGCCCATATTCAAGGTCATATTGCCAACTGTCAGTCTTGCAATAGTGATACTCGAGATAAAATAATTAAATTAACCATAAAAAGTGTGAGGGGGGAGGGGAGGGGGTTGCTCTGCCGAATCGCCGCCGTTTAATGGGATATTCATACCCTGAGATGAATTGAGAGACAAGCGAACCTGCTTTTCATGCAGCAATCGTTGCTTTGCAGTTGCAAACTTTCCTAAAGGCGTGTTGATTTAGTTGATTTTTTTGTGTGACAATATTATTTGAGTTTTAAAATGGCAACTAAAAGAAAGAGACTGACATTGAAAGAAAAAATTAATGTTTTGGATTTTGTGATGTTTTAACTGATTACTTTAATTGATTAAATGCTTTTTAAGACAAGTGTGTGCTGTTAGTCTTTGTTAAGAAAAAACAGGTTTATTACACTTGAAGTAAAATGTAGTAAACCTTTCGCAATTGTTTCGATTGAGTTCTACAAAGGGAACAACAGCCCATTTTGAAAAAGGTAAATTAAGTAGTTCCTTCCTAATAGCGGACACCTCCCAATAACGGACAAAATTTCTAGTCCCTTGACAGTCCGCTATTCGGAGGTTTCACTGTAGTATATTTTTATAGCTTTGACTTCAAAGTGTGTATTTTTTGTACTATTAGAAATGAAGTAAATTATTTTTTGAAAAAAATATACGTCTTTAAAAATTGCTAATTTTTCTATTTTTTCTCAACTTGAGGGCTCTTGCGCGATTTCAAAAACAACTAATAATTTTTTTATTTATTTTTCCAGTTATTAGGATGCCTATGCGCAAATTTTGCGTGCTATTAAAAATTGATTCGATAAAAAAAATGTTTTTTGACCCACCCTAGTGTACACCCGTTCTCTTAGGGCAGCGGTTCCCAACCTTTTTCCCCTTGTGAACCCCTTCCAATATCCGAAAGAAGTTGGCGCACCCTTTATGCAGTAAGTAATAAATAAAAAACGAAAAAAACAAAGAGCGAAGCTACGCACACAATTAAAAATTAGGATAATGTTTTTGTATATAACAAGAAAAAAATAATTGCAAAAGATAGAAGTTCAATCATGTCTACACACTAAAATGGTAGCAGGAAAATTATTTTAAAAATAATAATTGCCAAAAATATTATAATTTGCTGAGCTTCAGTCAAGTTTGAAAAAAAAACAACCTTAAAATAAGATATTTTGAGGAAAAAAGAAGCTAATAGTTTGGCTCAAACATATATGGTATACACTAAAAGTGCGGAATAAAATACGTATATTGAAAACTAATAGAAACGCTTATAATTAACTCTAATTATTACACTAAAAGTACTTTTCTCCCAACAAATATATTTTTAAGCTAACTTCTTACAGGTGAAATTTCCTGCATTAATTTCATGAATCTCTTTATTACATATATACAGTGCAAATTAAGTTGCAAGGTTCAATTCCGTTGATATTTTTTACTGCGTACCTCAAACTCGCAAGTTTCACACAGGAAAATGTTCTTAAATGATTCTTCACCCCTCTCCCTCAGTGGTCTTTTTAGGCTGCTAGCCATTTCCTCTCTTTTTTGGTTATACAGCCGGAACTAAATTGTGGTCTCTGTAGTGTGAAAATTTTAGTAACAAATAACAGCATGACCACACTTCACACCAAAAGAAGTGCAATAGCACTTCGTCGCACGCAAATAGCAAAGAAACTAAACATCGAAATTAACTGAAGATGCTTCAGACACTTGTATATGGTACGTGTAATGTTTCCATCAGGCTTAATCGAATTGTTCTGAGTTTCTGAGAAAACCAAAGCATTCATATTCTTTCATCTGAATACATTGCATTCAGAAAGTGGAATTTTTTCGACATGGCTTCAATTCTATCATTATCAATGAAAACCGTAGAACTTACGCCTTTTAATGGCGGACTCAATGTTTAGATGCAAAATATGTCAACAAGTAGGCAAACATTTTTATGCAAAGAGAGAGAGAGAGAGAGAGGAATGTGCCAGTGACAAATAAACAAAAAACTGCTTGAACTTAAGACTTCATCTCAAACAAACATGTAAAATTTCCGCCATTAAAATATAATTTTCGCAAACCCCCTTTGTACCTCTTGCGAACCACCGGTTGGGAACCGCTGTCTTAGGGGAAACCCCTCTGAATTTTAGGATTCCTTCTAGATCAGAATGTATCGTTTGCTGTATGTTTCTTATTGTTTTTATATGATATGAAAAATAACAAGAAAGTTTTTATGAGCTAAATTTTTTATGAAATGGCAGCAAAAATTCTGACAGTTTAGGAAGCTCTTGAGCATATGATTTCCCTTTCAGATGATGAAATTGGCAGACTAGAAGTGGAGTGAAAAAGAACAAAAGACGGCTCCTTAACAAATTGTCATACAACAACATTGAGTGACAAATTTTCTGTGTAAGATACTGCTGGAATGGTAAAACATTTCAAAGTACAGATGTGACAAGCTTTGTTTCTAAATGAAGGACATATAGTGGAAAAAATGTTAATTAAAATTTGATCTCTGTAAAACTTCTATTCCTATGCCAGTACACAAAAATATAACTTATACTGTTTCAGGTAAAAGTCCTATTGAACTTTTTCATGTGGTGGCTGAAGACATGATATTGCATACCGGCAGAGAGACCAACTGATATGCTTCCCAAAAGAATGATCCTTCTTTTTGTATCTGTAAAAGTGAATTCAAGCTATTCTAGCCCCCCCCCCTTGAAGAAATTTTTTTGAAAAATGCTCTAGATATTGGCACAACATTATTTTGCATTGTTAAATCAAGAAAAATTGTGACATCAAACATTATCTCCATTTAAATGACAATTCAACAATCTACAGACAAAGTTGTTTTTACAAAACTGGACCATTACGATGCTTTGCAGCAGTTTAGTGTATTTTTCAAGAACCTAACAATTGATGATAAATGGCACGCTACTTTGGTAGATATGGCAGCAACACGTTTATGAAAAACAAAGCAGTCAGACTAGGATATAAATTATGGATGCTGGCATCTTATGATGCCTTATGATCTCTTTCAATATCATTCCCTATCAAGGAGCTCAGGAAAAATGTAAGAACCATATTTCTCAACACCTTGTAGACAATTTACTATCTGTCCTGAAAGATATGGCATTTTAGAAGGTATACAACCATTCCTGATGTTTTAGCACATAACTTACTTTCATTTATTTTATTCTTTTTTTTCTCTTTATGATAAAATTTTGTGTTGTCTTATAATAATGTCTAGGAATTTACATAATACAAGAATTTTTGTGCTATTATAATGAGTGATAAGTTAAATAAAATTCACACATAGTACTCTACACTGGAAAGACTTTTGAATGAAGCACTGGAAGGAAACTTCAAGAATTGTAATTAAATGACAAAAGTGTGTATGCAACATGACAAATTCAGAATCCACTTTGCATCATCATGAATTACAAAAACTTCATTTATAGCAATGATTTGGTACAGCTATAGAAGAACTTTTAAATATTTGATTCATTAAGTAGAAATTTAGTTTACACTCAACTTATTTATAAAGCTAGACAAAAAAACTGAGTGTTAATATGTCCTTTTCAAAAAACTATAATTAAAAAATAAATAAATGATAGTTCAAAGGAAGTAGGACTTGGAACTATAAAGCAGTATCTGCGACTTGGAGCTTTTGTTGCTTGACTTCTTCAACTGGAGGTAAAACCTCAGTCAGAATAACAACTTCATATGGTGAACAATCTTCCAGATCGAGTATACCACAGAGCCAACCATAAAAGCCTTTTTCCCCAATCTTGTATTTCCCTTCTCCAGTTATCTACATGCCAAGATATCTGTACAATAGAAGCATATATACCTAATCCTATGGTAGATAATGTAATTAAAAATGGATAAGAAATAATAAGTAATGGACTCACAAATATTTTATGAAATATTGTTTTCTTTTCACTGAAATATACTAAAATGTTATACCAAGTCATAGTTCCCATGTAAAATGAGTATGCGGCAGACAAGATAAAAACAAAGGGGACTAGAGTTAAACTAAAAGTAAGAATATGAGGTCCTTTGCGTATTCCAAAAAAACACCTGTCATCATCCTCAATTTGCTGAGATCTTATACTTTGTTCAAGTTCATCAAGTTCTTCACGCGACATCTGGACTTTCATATCCATTGTTTGACCTTTTTTACGGCCTCTTTTAACAGTTCCTGTCATAGTAACAAAATTTCCCCCACATGAACCGATTGAAGAAACGGAGCGAGAATTTAATGCAGATCTCTCGTTCGCTAACTCTATTTCTGCATACCCACCTTCAATAATATGAACATAATCGGATATATCACTATTTAAATCAGACTCATCACTACGGCCATTAGTGTGTTTTGAAGATTGATTCTGATATGTACTTGATCTACCACAAGAATTTGATTTATGGGTGTTAGAATTAGATTGTTGTTTGACACTTAAACACTCTTTTACATGTTCAGAAGAAATGGGCTGATGATGCAGTTTTCGATTGGCAAGATGATCAATTTTACCACAACTTTGAGGAGATGTATTAGTCCCAGTTCCGATGATTGGAAGACTTTCATTGCTAGATCTTGATGATTTAGAACCTCTCTTCCTAGGTGGAACAAAAACAGGTTTGTCCAGCACTTCCATGTCTTTCTAAAAGAAAAAGATACACAGAAAACCTATCAATAATAGCAAAGAAATGTGCTCTATATAAAACTACAAATTTAACAGAAATACTTCAAATGTTCTGTTAACATAACATTATGAAAAAAAAATATATAAGAATTCCCAAAAATTCAGACATAGAATAGGTTTTCTATGTGGAGAAAATACCATACTAAAAGCTAAATGCAACAAGTGACTCATTAATGTAAATTTGTAAAAGTCATTAGATTTAGTTGACTAAGATTGAGTGTGTGTGTGATAACTATTACACAGATAACTCATTACATAGTTAACTCAGGGGTCTTAGTGAGTGTCAATAAAATTTTCTGCACTCCACTTAAAACTAGGTGCAAGTAATTACCCTAGCCCCCTCTTTTACCAAGAAAATCCAAGATGATAAAGCAATATTATTTGACTGGCAGAAAACAAGTTGAATAACCGATGAGAGCCACTCAATAAAAAAAAAAAAAAAAAAAAAAAAGGAACCTCTCTTTAAACAGTAGAAAAATCTCTTGTAATGAAAACATGAGGAATAAAATTTGCACAATAAATCAATGCATACCATTTCAAACAAATAGATAGAGGCCGGTCATTTTTTTAAGGATTACTTTTTACATCTCCATTCAAGATGGAAAATGAAAAATTTCTAAAAATAAAATAAAAAGATTCTAGACAGAAATTTCAGAGACTATAGTTACTTAAGTAAGGAAAAAAAGACTAGCAGGACTTTTTTCTTCCACAATGAATTGTTTGGCAAAGAAATGAACGTAAACTTAATGTTTTGAGATCAAATTTGTAATATATTCTTTTATGGAATAATTTATTTTGATTGAGTAACAATTAAGATGTCGTGTTCTTGTTAACTATGACTCAATTAATTGCATGTCCATCTCAATTAATTTTGGCACTTTGTCATGCCAATTATATAACAAAATTGCAATGAGAAAATATTTTTGAGCAGACGAAGATTATTTTGGGGAAATGTTTCAAAAGATTTGATATTTTTGAGTAGTTTTATTTTTGATTTGGCATCATGATGACCGAGCTTAATATGCCTGTCACTGTAGTAAATGCAGGTATATTAGCATCTATCGTTTTAATTTGAATGAAAACTGGAATATACTTGTTTAATGTATAAAGCAATATTTTCTTGAAATCACAGTATAAAATGATTGCAGATTCCCTGTCTTACTAAAAACATGGTTAATACACTTGTGGTTCAAAAAAATTCCCTGACTTTTCCAGATTTTCAGCTCTGTTGGCAGGGGCCAATCCAAGATTTTTTTCTTGCTACCTATTTTTGTGAAAGTATTGCATCATTCTATTTTTGGGAATTTTTTTTTTATCAGCATTGTTTTTTTTTTTTTTTTTGAAATTTTAAAGGCATCCAAATTTTTGTAACAGAGAAGTAGAAAAAAAGAAATTTTAGTTCGAAAAGTGTAAATGTCATCTAGTATTATTTTTAACAGATTTCGTTTTTTGGGGAGCTAAAAACCTAAGAAGTACCAAAAATATCATCGTAATTTCAGCTTAATGGGCTATGTACTGTGTACAAAATAGGAAATTATGAGAAAAACGGTTTCCCAAAACAGATGTTGAAAGATTGCAGTAATATTGCATAAATACACTTTGGCGAGAAACAGCTAAAAATTAGTTAAAATACTACAAAAAGTTTTCTTTTTAAGTGATTGTTCATATAAACCTGCTTAGAATGTTATTTTATGAGTAAATTTTGTTTTAAACGGAGAAACAAATTTTATATTTTAAAATGCGAATTTTTGTGAAATTTTCGACGTTTTTGTGAAGCCACTGATTTTATAACTTGATTTTTGTGAAAGTACCGATTTCAAAACAAGACTTTTGTGAAGGTACCGTAAAACGGTAGCAAAATCAGCCTGTATTGGGCCCTGGTTGGTCACAGCGCAATTTAAAAACTTATAAATTTAAACGAAAACCTCAGTCCGGTGCTTTAAAACAGGATTTTTTGACAGAAAAAAAAAACATTTTTAGACAGTGGGTCAATTTTTCGTCATTAGCCTGCACGATAAGCTTTAAAATGAGATGGAAATCAAAGAAATCAATCAAGAATTGAGGAAGATCTCGTGTAGGAACAAAAAACAGGCTACAGAAATAATATATAAGGATTGTACAATATAAACTTTTAAAGCATGACTTATTATATCCCACTGGTAATCTACTTTACCCCACACTATGTGGTAAAATAAGTCATTGACAACATATTTTATAACTTATTTATCACAACTAATTTTTTGCTTTTTCAGAGATATTTTACTTTAAATGTCATAAGGGATATTCATTTGCAAATCCTAAGCATTTTATTAAATAGTTGAATCAATAGATTTTTTTTTTTTTGCTATCTTGGCGTGATTGTAAAATTGCTGTTTTACCCACCTGACCCTATTTATATTTCTGGGGATGCACCATTCTCTTCTTGATATAGTGACAAACAATGAGAGCGGTGCAGCGCCAGAAATATGAATATACATTAATGCTATAATGCAAGCCCCATATTTAATCTTAATCATATCAGTGAATAACTTGGATAAATATAGAGTAAGGGGAGGTTCTTTAATGAAGATCTGTGATGCAACTCGTGTGCAACGTGCGATGCTTCAAGATTTTTTTTCTTCTTTAGAAAGTTTAGATCCTGAAAAAGTTTTGGATATGTGATCCATAGAAGTGAGGCCGATACTGTCCTTTTATGCTAAAAAGTAAGTAAAAAATTGTTTATAAAAATCTAGAAAAAAAAAGGATTGGTTTCTATGATCTTGAAAATAATTTTCTATGTAATGAGTCTCTCTGGTTGCTTCAAATATTCATGTTTTTGAACTTTTCACCTCCCTAGCTCCTCAGCAGAGTTAACGGTTAATATAATGCCCATTCTCACTCCAAATAAAAATAACGGCTTTCCATTCTTTGCAACTATATTTGTTAAAGTTTTTTTTTTTTAAGTGCACTGCTGGCTAAAACTCGTTTAATCAAACGTTATGAAAACTTCGCTTCAGTTTTGGAACATTCAGTTTCTTCAAAAAATTAGGCTTAACTTTTCATTTCAATTTTAAACAACAGGTCAACTATCAATTATTCAGCAGCAAAGGTGTGAGATTTTTTTTTTTTTTAAATTATAGGATTTTCCAACATCTGGTGAAAAATAAGTAATGCCATTAAATATGATGAAAAATGAATGATATTACATCCTAATTACACTTTGTTATTCTTATATTCAAACAAACGTCATACATTTAAACATACACTACTGGCCATTAAAATTGCTACACGAAGAAGGAGTTGTCAGAACGAAACAAAATTTTGCACACGTGATGGCAACATTGACACTAAAAGAAAGCAAAATGATCATTTATTAATGGAAAAATCTCATATGAATGGAGGTTTAAGTACCCTGTTGTACCACCTCTAGCTGGAATGTAAGAGTCGATACGGTCGAGCATTGAGATACAGCAGTTTTGTACGATGTCCTATGTCCTCTCGCAACACAGTTGTTGTAAACGTGCCACTAATTCAATTAAACTTACACACTGTCCAAGTTACCGTCTCAAGTGATCCCAGATATGCTCGATTTGTGACAAATCAGTGCATTGTGCAGACCAAAGAAAGTGATAATGTGGAAAAGGAAATCCCTTGACATCCTTGCCGTGCGTGACTGAGTATTGTCATGTTAAAAAATGGCTCCTGGGAGCCCCGTCGTGATTGCTAACACATGGGTATGAGTTTGATCGAATGAGTGGCACGTTTACAGCAACTGTGGTACAAGATGACATAGGATATCCTAGGAGACTGCTATGTCTCAATGTCCGATTGTATGGCTTCGTACATCGTACATTCACACTAGAGGTGATTTAACAGGGTACTTAAACCTCCATTCATTTGAGATTTTTCCAACAATAAATGATCACTTTGCTATCATTTTGTAATCACTTTCTAGTGTCGATTTTGCTATCACGTGTGCAAAATTTAACTTCATTCTGGCAATTTCTTCTTGGTGTAGCAATTTTAATGGCCAGTAGTGTACATTCAAACAGTCTTATATTGAAACAATGGTAGCTTTTGCACCATCATGTTGTTCAACAGATTTTGGATAAACACTAGATGTTATTTTCAAAATTTGCTTAAAGAAAGGCTCCTTGGAATGCCGAAACATGTTTCTGCAACTCTTCTTACAATTTTTGCCTTTTTAATATTGTCATTGTTTTTCACTTACCACACACATTTTATATGCAATTAGGTTTCTTATTTTCTATAATTCAGTTTCATTTTGAGTAAAAGCCAGAAATTAGCAGTTTCTAAAATATTTTCCAGGACCTACTAGTTGCTCAAAAAAATTTTAAAATATTAACCAAATGAAATTTGAATCAATATCTTCCACATGCCTTTTTTTCTTACTAATACTGTTATGCTGCCAAAATGAAATTTATTGGTGTATTTACAACATTAGGAGAGCATTGTTTAATTTCAACAATATTTTTTTAATTGGCTCAGTTTGACCGCACTTTAAAAGGTATTCATATATGATAAAAATATAATTTTAAACAAGGAATTTAAAAAAGTATGGTATAAATAGGATGTTAACAAAAGCTTGAAAACTAAATTGAGCTAGCTCACAACAACTTTAATAACTACAGAGAGTATGAATTGTGGTTACTTACATAACAATTTAGACCTTTTTTAGATCCCTTTTGGAGACACTAGCAAAGTATTCAGAAAAAAATTATAAGAGAACCAATATTAGTACAAGTACGATGCTTATGTAAAGAAATGTCTAGAATTTTTAAAGAGAAGAAAGTTCATGCATAAAAGTCAAACATTGGAAGCTTTCTGAGTGGAGCAAAAAAAAAAAGTTATTTCGTTTTTCAAACAAAACTACTGCACTTTGGCCTTTTGTCAATTATTTAAGGTGTCTCCCAGAAGTTATTCTTCTTATTTTTTTAAATTTAACCCATAACTTAAGTCTAAAAACACATCAAATTTAAAAATAGCAACAGGCATATTGCAAAAACAATACCTGATGGACAAAAATTAAAAGTCATATTTGTTCTTGGTACATAAATATAAAATCCTACACCAAAAAGTGTGTTCCCCTATCTTATTATTTAGGAGATATTATGACTTAGAAGAAAAACAAAACATCCTTATGCTGTCAAATAAGTTCCATATTACATGTATTTCCCCTTTTTTAAACTCTAGTTGAAACAACAGGTGGTAAGCTGCAACTAGGCTGGAAGCTACATTCCAAACATTATCTTTTGAAGTAGCTTTGATCAACATATGTGCTCTAGTTTGATGTCAAGCATCCCTAATGAAGCAAAAGAAACTCACCGCTTACTGTAGATAAGGATGAGTGTAAAATTTCTTTGAGAAAAGATAGACTCTTTAACAATGCATGTGGATATCTCCGTAATGACACCTATTGGGTATTCCTAAAACAGAGGCAGGGGCGGCTCTAGCGCCGGACAAACCGGACCCCTGTCCGGGGCGGCAAATTTGAGGGGCGGCATTTTGGTTCGAATGTCTAAAATACATTTTACATTAGGAGCAAATTTGTATGAGAGTATTTTGCGAGCACAATAGCTTGGGAGTCTGAAAAATACGTGAAGGTTTTCTTTCCTCTTCGTTTATTGTACCTTAATTGCTGTCGCCGACAGCAAATGGTCAACAGTTGCCTGTTTTGGTTGGGAAACGAGACTGAATGGGTGGGGGGATCTGCTGGGCCCTAGGCTATGTGCTTTACTGCCCTATTATTCATCCCTGATTATTCCATGCTCTCTTCCTCTCTTCCTGTCAATTGCTTCGCCGACTCGGGGGTTGTATTTCTAAGATTTTACCAGGGTTAGGTACTTCACACTTTTACTTCTCTTTTATAACAGTTATTGTGCGGCGCCGTATCTTCCATGGTATTTTTTCTTTCCGTTGATTGTAGTCCACGTGTCCCCGACAATTTACCGTACACTTGAAGCAGGGAACATTCAAACAAATAAGAATTTTGCAATAGCAGGAACCATAGCCTTTTTTTTTTCTGCTTGGAGATTTAGGTAGATATTTCAATGATGTTTTAGTAGGGTCTGGTGGGGTAAAGTGGTCATAAAATCGTAGGTTTTCAACTTATGTGAATAATAGGTACAATAAATTCTTTAAACATTTAAACTTTTTTTGTTTTTATTTTACATTGCATTATTAAAGAACAAAGTACGTTGAATTTTAGGAAAATAAATATTGATTTAGGTAGTTTTATAACACTTTCTTTTCCCTTTCTATTTATGACCACTTTACCCCATGGGGTGGGGGAAAGTGGTCATAGCGTGGGGTAAAGTGGTCATAGTTAAAAATAGATGCAAAACCATTATAAACAACCCTAATATTTGTATATTTCGGTTATTTTTATAGTTACAATTATATGCACAAGCATATGTGTGTATACACGAGTATATACGTGTCGTGTAAACATTAGTAAACAAGTTCATATATGAGTAGATACATGTATGCATCAGATACATGCATGCACGTGCCTACTCAAGTATATACGTGTATACACGAGTATATAAGCATGTATACGTGATTACCTACTGGAGTGTATACGTGTCTACATGAGTATATAAGCATGTATACGTGATTACCTACTGGAGTGTATACGTGTCTACACGAGTATATACGTGTCACGTGTACGTACGGGTATATACGCGTGTAAACGAATATCATATGCGTGTATGCACTTCTATTTCGAGTACATACGTGCATACCTGAGTATATACGTGTACAGTAGACGTATACACGCATATATAAGTGTAAATACACACATCCGGGTATACACGAGTTAATTCGTGGATACATCCAGTGCGTGTTTGGTACGTGTCTACTCACACACACACACATATATATATATATATATATAAAATTAAGCAATCAGAATTTCAAATATTAAACAAATTATAAATAATAAGTGATGATAAAAAGGAAAAATGCAAACAGCTATTAAGTAGGAATAGATAAAGAGTGAATCCAGAGCTCATCAGCCGTGGAGGATTCATTAATTATGGTCAAAAGACCGAAATTTTTAACTATGAACTAGAAGAGAATGTTTAAGCTCCAGTACATGCAATATAGAGTAACAATGGGCAAAAGCACCACTTGCTACACTAAAAACAATAAACTAGAGCTCAAACCTAAAACTAAAAGCAGGGACTGGAGCTTAAATAATATATATATATATATATATATATATATATATTGTGAAGCACGAGTATATACGTATGTACGTGCAAACACGATTATATATCTGTATAGACGTATATACGTACATTTACGTGTATACACCAGTACATGTATGTATACACGAGTATATAAGCTTATATACATGTGTGCCTGCAGAATGAGCATAAGCTCGTAATCTAAGGAGTGTGAAAAGGGAGGATAAGAAGCAAAGAATTATAAGGAACTTGCGTTCGCTGACGCGCTACATGCACACAAAGCCAGAAAATGATGGATGCAAACAAATCGAAATTTTGTTACACAAAGATGATTTTATCCAACATTTTAGTTTTTAAGAAACATTTAGAGCAGTTGTTAAAAGTTACGGCCTGTAGTAGCTCTAGTACAAGCATCGCAACAAAGGCGCAACGACAGATGAAACTTTTTCAAAAGTGTCGTTATTGCAACAGGGAGTGCTTTGTGATTGCGACGCACATGTACGAGTATTACAGCTGCAGGCCGCAAATTTCATCAATCGCTTTAAACCTTTCTTGAGATCTAATATGTTGTGTTAAATTTTCTTTGTGTAATATATAAATTTGTGACATGTTTTGCATCCATTAGTTTCTGGCTTTGCGTGCATGTAGCGCGTCAGCATTGTGTTTGTGACCATATGTTCCTTATGTGATTCTTCCTTCTTATCCTCCCCTCTAACACATTTTAATAATTTGCTCAAAAGTTTAAACTCACCCTGTTTACTTGTATATCATATACTTGTATGTAGGGGTCTACTTGAGTACGTATGCGTATATTCGTGTCTACCTGAGTATATAAGTGTTTATACATATACGAGTATAAGCAAGTATATACGTGTATAGTAGAATGCATATCTGTATAGATTAAAAATACTTGTAGATACTCATATACGTATTTATTGGTGTATTTATGTGGATAAGTCTATATACGTCCGTACACGAGTGTATGCATATGCATATACTCGTAAATTTAACCCCGTTTACTGTAAAAACAATATATATTAAGTGAAATTACAATTTAATTTATATCTGCCTTATACTTAACGATTAAATGGCATTAGAAGAACAATATTTGTTAAGCCTAATATTATGACCACTTTACCCCATCTTACTAAAATTGTTCTAAAAAATTATCCAAAAGAGATTCGGCTAACTGCTAATGAGTAAGAATTCTTGAGACATGTAAGAAGCTTCCTATGCAGTCAATCTGTTCATAATTCTAACAAACAAAATTTCCCAAGGAAGTTAAAAGAGGTGTTTAGATTTTAAAACTTTTCATATTCACACAAAATATTTTTTTTCACCAAATTAAATTTTGTCAGTTGTAAAATTTTGTATTCAAAATGTGGTTTCTGACTGCCTTATTCTATAATAAAAATTTTACATTCATTCGAGCATTCATTTCCAAGCTATAGCCATTTATTTCACGAATGACCACTTTACCCCATTGACCACTTTCCCCCACCAGACCCTATTAAATAACGTATCATCCTAATACTAGTTACATTATAACAATTTAAAGTATATATTATATATATATATATATATATATATATATATATTTATTTATTATGTAAAATACTTTTTATTGAACTTTCACTTAAAATGGTATATATTATTGCCAGTATTAGTTTTTATTTCATTATAAACACAACTACTATTTTAACTTTTGAATTCTTATAGCTGAGATAGAGTAAAATTCATACATGTCCCGTGCATGACACAAATTAAATAAATTTGTAATTTTTCTAATTAATGTATTTGACCAAAAGGCAAGAGAATTGGATAGAAGCACTATAGCATTTGAAATTTCAGAATGAATCTTGATTTATGATCCAATTGCAAAAAAATATGAATTAACATCCTTTTTAACTGTTTTTTGCACTTTAAATGTCTGCAAATATCCCGTGTATAACAGGAGAATGACCCTTCTACATTTGCAATTTAATAGTCAAAGTGGCATTAAAACCGGATAAATCCACTAAAGTAAGGGGAAAAATAAAAAGAACGCCCTAAAAAAGACTAAATAGGGGAGGGGGAATTATAATACAGGCCATATTTCTGAACAAAAATCATGTTATGTGACAATTATTTTTTACTAATTTTTTTATTATGATAGAAATGCGTAGAATTTTTATTCGAAATTAAAACATAAAATATTTAGTAGCCCCCCTCCCCCCTTAGCTGTTTTCGGTCTCTAATATTGGTCATTTGTCGTTCGATAAGAAATTTCTTATGATATTTTTTTTAATTCTTGCCATCCTAGAAAATAAACGTTACAGTTACGTGTTTAAAATTAAAATAGTTACCAAAGTATTCGAAAAAAGTTTCACATGAAAAAAAGTTGCTTTCATTTCGAATGCTTCTTTTTTACATGGTATTTTATGACTATTATTTTCTTTATCGATAATTTTTAATAACTATTCAGATTATCCGTTAAAGTATATTTAACCGAAATGGAGGATAAAATATTTGAAATTAAACGTTTTCTATTCTTTTTCTTGATTTTTAAGGCTGTTTCTTTCGAGTTTTTTTTTCCTTATAGAAAAAAAAAATCTTATTCTTCTGTAACAAATTATTCAGCTGTTAAAAATTACTCTTGTAGGAAATGGTAATCCTAAAATTCTTACGGAAAGGCACCGCAAGGTACCTTTCTATGTTTAAATTTTTCGCGTGGTGCACTTATTTTACAAACATGAGTAGTAAATATATATTTAGAAAAGAATTGCTTTCTTTTTATATTAAATCCTAACCCACCTTCACCCCCCTATTAACTTTTTATTCATGCATGGAATGGTCTAAATCTTAATAACGCCTTTATATTTCTGAAGCAAATAAATAAACAAATAAAATAAAATAAAATATTACAAAATAAACAAACAAACTACGTATAATTTGTCTGGAGGCAGTCCCTTCCACCCTGTCGTCATGTGTCACGCTACATTACATAAATATGTACTTTCCAGCTGTGAAAACCAACACTAACTAATTCGTGCATCAAATTCCAAATTTTATTTCCCAACTTTAGCTATGTTTTATTGTTACACACATATTTGTAAACATAACAATTACGCTGATGATATGCAGGGTCCAACAAACGCTAAAATCTCATTAACCAGAAGAAATTTTTACACACCAGCCAAATTATTTCCCACGTAATCTTGATTTCAAAATAACAAACTATTCATAAACAGGTTTTTTTTTTTTTTTTTTTTCAATTTAAGCATGTAGCTATTAATTTTTAAATCATAATCTGCATTGTTATTGTTTTCGCCGTTTTCGCTACAAAATAAGATCAACGAGAAAACAAAACAAAAATATAAAAATACTTAACCTCACATTTTAAATTTTCTTATTTTTGTTTCACAAGCCAAAGAATTTGATGTCATATTTTCTGTTAACATTTCACTTCTCCTTGTCACAAACCCACAATTTAACAAGCCAACCTCCCCCTCAAAGCGTGACATCATTTGTGAAAGAACCACTACCTAGTTAAAATAATTTTTCTCCTTGAATTTCTAGAATGTCTACAGGAGGTCGCAAAAAGCTATCTGGAGCGCAGTACAAGAGAAAGAGACTTGAAAAAGAAGTCAGCATTCAAAAACAGGCTGGAAGTTTGCTGAACTATCTGCAAGGCGCAAGAAA
The DNA here is from genome assembly GCF_026930045.1 of Uloborus diversus. Lineage (NCBI taxonomy): Eukaryota > Metazoa > Arthropoda > Arachnida > Araneae > Uloboridae > Uloborus > Uloborus diversus. Next base: position 35,150,542 of record NC_072733.1, on the reverse strand, counting down.
AAATGATAACGATTTAGCAATAGAATCCGAATCAGACATTCAAGATGAGGATGTTGCTGATCACATAATTTTAATGGATAATGGCACTGCTGCTGATCACACAATCGTAATGGATAGTGACACTGATGCTGCTAATCACACTATCTTAAGGGATAGTGACACTACTGCTAATCACACAATTTTAACGAATTGTGACACTGCTGCAGATCACACCTTAATGGATTGCTCTAGTCCATTAGAAGTTGATGCTCCAGTAAAAGTTACACCAGATCCAGTAACATCCAATGATACAGATACGCTGATGATAATCAATAATTCAGATCCAGGATCATGGCCAGCAATTTTATCAGACGCTGATAGATGCTTTTTGGTAAAAGAAGGTCCACCTGAACCGTTAACAAATTATGATTTTCCTTATAATGACTCTGGTCGAAGATTTAGCACACATTACTATGTCAGAGCTCTAAACAATGGTGAAAAAGTTATGCGTAAATGGTTAGTTTATTCCATTGAGAAAGACTGTGTATATTGTTTCTGTTGCAAGCTTTTTAGTTATTCTTGTAGCTCTCTCTCCAAAGAAGGTTTCAAAAGTTGGAAGCACCTTGTAGAAACTTTAAAAGAACATGAGACATCAAGAAATCATGTTCTAAGCCTAAAATCGTGGGTTGAATTCAGTCAGCGATTAGAGTGCTCTAAAACGATTGATTGTGATTTACAAAGACTTATTGCTGCGGAAACTAATTATTGGAGTGAAGTTCTTCTGCGCATTGTGGCAACATTGAAAATGCTTGCTCAAAATTGTTTAGCAATTCGAGGTAAAAGTGATAAACTCTATGACTCCAATAAGGGTAATTTTTTACAAATAATTCAATTACTTGCTCAGTTTGACCCAGTAATGGAGGAGCATGTTCGAAAAGTACTTAGAAAGGAGGAAGCTAAAGTCCACTATCTAGGGAAAATTATACAAAATGAAATAATCTCCCTTTTACATCAAAATATTAAATCACATATTGTAAGTGAAATTTTACAAGCCAAATATTACTCCGTAATTCTGGATTGTACTCCTGATGTCAGTAAGATTGAACAAATGACATTCATGGTAAGATATGTATCAATTGACAAATCGCACCCAAATCAGATAATCGTTAAAATCAACGAAAGGTTTTTAGGTTTTCTTCCAGTTGAAAGATCAACCGGAAAAGACCTTTCAGATATATTAGTCGAAAAAACTTTCAAAATTAGGTCTGAATTTAATGGATATGAGTGGACAAGCCTATGATAACGGTTCGAATATGAGAGGCGGTAAATTAGGGGTACAATCCAGAATTAAGGAGTTAAACTCACGAGCCGTCTATGTTCCATGCAGCAATCATTCCTTAAACTTAGTTATCAACGACATGGCAAAGGCATCCTTAGAGGCCTGTAATTTTTTTAATCTTGTTCAGAAAATTTATACTTTTTTTTCCTCATCAACTTTCCGATGGGGCATATTGCTACAACATATAAAAGGGTTCACCTTGAAACCATTAAGTAAAACTCGATGGGAAAGCCGCGTAGAGGCTATAAAACCCTTAAGATATGAATTAGGGGGAATTTACGATGCTTTCCTTAGCATCTATGACAACATAGAAATCGACAACTCTGTCAGAGATGAGGCATCAGGATTGTTAAAAGCTCTGAAGCAATTTAAATTTCTATGCTCAATAGTTATATGGTATAAAATTTTAAATGGCATAAATCCAATCAGTAAGTTATTGCAGACCATAGACTATGACCTTCCATCCGCAATAGAACTCATAAAAAACTGTGGAGATTTTTTTAAGGATCTGCGATCCGATGCATCTTTCGAGGAAATGCTCTCTGATGCAACGGAATTGGCTGAAGAGATTGACATCCCGGCTAATTTTGAGCTGACACAACCTCGTCATAGAGTAAGACGAAAAAGTACTCATTTTGTGTATGAAGCACGAGATGATCCAGTGGAAGATCCGAAATTAAAATTCAAAATAGAGTTTTACTTTTTTACAATAGATCAGGCAATTAATGCCTTAGAAAGTAGGTTTGAATTAATGAGTACCCACAGCAGCTTTTTTAAATTTTTATACAATGTGTATGACTTAAGGGACACCCCAAAAGAAGAGTTAATTAAACACTGCAAAGATTTAGAATTAGTGTTGACGGATGGAGATTCACGAGACATAAGTGCAGTGGACTTAGCAGACGAAATAGTGTCAGTTTCCGCCTTATTACGAAAAAGGCAAAGCCCAATTGAAGTTTTGTCGTTAGTTTCAACTCTTGATATCGCACCAAATTTAGCTATTAGTTTGAGAATTTTATTGTCTTTGCCAATAAGTGTGGCAAGTGGAGAGAGGAGTTTCTCAAAACTAAAATTAATAAAAAATTTCTTACGCTCCACAACTCTTCAAGATAGGTTAAATGGTTTAGCTACATTGGCTATTGAACATGAGTTAGCTGAACAAATAGATTTAAAAAAAATAATCACTAAGTTTGCAGAATTAAAAGTAAGAAAAAAAAGCCTTTTAAATGTGTTTATTTAAGGTGCGCAGTAGTAATAATTTAGAGGAGGGGGGGGGCGGTACACATTGAATTCTAACCTTTGTCCTGGTATTCTTTTTCATTTTTAGTTATTTAACAGACTTGATGCAGACTGAACTTTTATTATAAGTTACTACAAGAAGAGAAACATCGGTAAACAGTAATCTGACTTCTAAAACTTTTGTACAACACGAGAAAGTAATTTTCATTAAGCTGTCATGAAAATATGCACCAATACAAAAATTGTTTAATTGCATTCCTACTTTATGATTATTTAAAAAAAAAAAAAAGATGAGTTAATGTTTTTAAAATAACGATTCTATTTTTTTCGTCCATTTTAGTATTTTGCTTTGCTGTCACTTTAATTGTCAGTAATGCATAGCACTTCCAAAATCCTGTCTGTTCTCAAGAAATATTGTTAAATTAATTAAATACTATAATTGTTTTCTTCTTCCAATAATTTGATAATCCAGCTATGTTTCGAGGTCTTTAATACAAGACATGTTAATTTGGTGTTTGTTTTGAAGTGCCCTTTTTTTTTGTCTAGTTTAATGTACAGCTTTAATAAATTTGATTTCATTTCATTGTGCTGTTTATTTATTGGCATGATCTATTAAAGGTTTGTTGGCATGTATTTACTGTCAATTTATCCCTTTTTATTTTTTCCCGTGGGGAGGGGCGCCGTGGGATATTGCAATTGCGTAGCAAGTAATTATTATATACCACTAAAGTAACGTAAAGTAACAACGTCTAAAAAGCACAAATTCGCAGAATTTGTGCTTTTTAGACGTTGTTACTTTATGTTACTTTACTGTTCAGCACAAAGGTATTTATTTATATTATTTACCACGTTTTAAATAATGATACATATTTGACGGTCCAGTTTTTGAACTTCTGCATGTTGTCGGAATTGGATCCCCGCGCACAGGACTCCTCTCTCTCCCCCACCCCCTTCCTAGATTGAGCATTTTTAAAAAAATGTTCCATGCTATTAAAGAGAAGAAATTAATGCTCCTTAGGGAAACAAAGTAATTTTAATTGGAAAAAATATCGATTGTCGTGAAAAAGTCTTAATTTATTTTCAAAAAAAACTTAAAATTAAATTTTTCTATAGTTACAGATTATTTCTTAGTTAATCACACCCCACACTACACTTCATATTTGTTTTACCCCCACCTCTCCTTTTTTTTTCTTTTTACTTTTACTAGACGATCAAAAAATAAGAAAATACTTAAAATTCTACGCTTCGGAAGCCTCCTCCCTCAGTTAAAATCATTAAAGTGCTCTTCAAATCTCGTTTCACCCTGCTTTTAATATCATACAAATCGTCTAAAAACGACGCTTTGTTGAGGTGCTTAGCGCGAAGTCCTCTTTTAATACATTGAGACGATGCTCCCGTATGCAATCTGAAAATGAAAAAACTATAATTTCAAAAAATTAAGATGAGACCTTTTAACCCTCACCCCAATCCTTGAAAATGGCTTAAAAACATCGCTTTTTATTACTTCTCTTTTGGAATGTTTCTTGGGGAGATTCAAAGAGCCCTTTCCTGTAATCATGAAAGTTTGTCGGTAACTGCCTCTTGGAACTTCAGTGTCAAAAAATTCGGGTGAAAAGTTTACGTCATCTCAAATCTATTTTAAAAAAAAAAGACCCAACCCTTACTCTGAAGTCAACACATTTCGCCTATAATCGTGTTTTTAAGACTTCAGTTTCTTAAAATTCCCCCCTCAAAAGACCCCCTGAAACTTTCCACCGTCTAAACCGCCACAGAGCGTCTAAAACAGCGTTCTTAAGACTATAATTTCAAAAAATTCTCCGAGGGAGAACCCCCAGACCCCTCTAGCAGATACGGGTATTTTTTAAGCGTACCCCCCCCCCCTATAAATATTTTCTGGTGGCACAGCCCAAGTGCAGGAAAGCCATGGTCGTACTTAGGATTGATGAATTGATGAATACGTGAAGACAACGCGAAACTGCTTTCAAGCATGACCATTTTAGGGGGTGGGGGTGGGGGCTTATCGTTTTTTTTGAAAGAATGTTTTATATTTAAAAAAAAAGAGGAATTACCAAAAAGAAGGGACTATATTTGTAATGCAAAAATTGTAATGTTTGATTTTTTTTTACCGTGGAGAGGGGCGGCACTTTGGAAATTTGTCCGGGGCGGCAAAACTGCTAGAGCCGCCCCTGACAGAGGGGAGCCGACAGGACACTTAATTACATCTGTTTTTCTGAAACTAATTTCTGAACACTTGACTCAAATTTGTGACACTGTCACGAATCATGCTTTTGAATTGGTAAATTGGTAACAGTGAGCAAAACAAATAGCTATATGTATCAGCTTTGCAAGCCGGATATGGCTTACAAGCCGTTCAAGCCGTTGGTGGTGGGGGGGGGGGGGTTCCTAATGTATAGGTGTAAAAATAGTTATAAATTTCAAGAATGTCGATGGAGATGAATTAGTACAAAATACTTAGTTTAAAACATACCTTTATAGATTTGGACAATTTACTTCAATGGCTTCATCTATAATGAGGAGAGCATATTGTATTTTTCATTGAACCAGGACTGCATTCGAAATCACAAATATGACATTGCACCAAAAAAAGATAGGATACATTCCTTTCAAAAAGATATAGATAGGAATAAAATAAAGCAAAAAATGTTTCATAACACAGAAAATATTCAAAAAATAATTACATACATTATTTTGAAATTGAAAATTTTTGCAACTTAATTCATGCATCATATATAATAATTAAAAAAAAAAAATAACAATAATATATCAGCAGACAATTTTCATGTTTTTTCAAATTATATCAGTTTTAATTACTTAAAATTCAAGTTGCTCAGAAGCTAATGTGGTCAAGTCTGGTTAAGAATTTTCAGTTTTGTAAAAATTTTAATTAATGTAGAAGAAATATAATATGTCCAAATTTTCAAAAGATTTCTTTTTTTTTTCTTTAATTTCTCTAAAGTTTTTTGTATACAAATCGTGAATATGTAATATAAAAAATATTTATTTAAAAATATTTCTCAATTTTCACTACCTGGACTTTTGAGTGACTTGTTCATAACCACATAGTATTATTAAACACTAATTAAGTGCTTTCTAAATATAGTACTAAAACAAGGTACTGAAACAAATTTTAGTTTTTGCAACATATGCTGTAAAGCTATTCACTGTAGCTTAATTCGCATACAGTGAATCTGGAAAAAAAATAAATAAACTTGATGAAATATATAAATCTTCTAATCAATGTGATATGAACTGATTCGAAGATTTCATTTATGGAAGTAAAACATTAATTAGATGTTACGATTATATGAAAAAAAACGTAAAATAATTGTAACAAAAATACAGTTAAACTTTCCAATTTTGCGATTTTGATAAAAATAAAAAGAAATTTTACATGATCCCTTTTAAACAAACTATAATAAACGTCAAAAATGAGAAAAATCTGTTTACCACAGCAGATGCAAAATTGCAATTTTCAAAATGAAGGCCATCAAAAGTAGAAAAATGGCTGACGAAACAATTTAATTGAGTAATACAGTGTCAGAATTACATTTCACAGGCCTACAGGAGAAATAATGTTATTACAGGATTATTACTCATTTCTGAGGAAAAAATTAACTGTGTGTTCCCTGTATGAATATGCAGCTTTACAAACAATGAGTGGGGATAAGAACATTAATATCCTAGTAGTTTTATCCCAGAAAAATATATTAATAATTTTCAAAAAACAAAGGGAAGTAAAGAAGATTTCATTAAAATTGAAATATTTATGTTTAGCTTCATAAAAATTTAAAAAAAAAAAAATACTTGCACCTTACAAGACACAAAATGCAGTTAAGCAGAACAATCAACCTGTTGAAGACTAATCTCATGCTTTCTATGCACAAAATTTAAGATGTATGACGATTGAAACGTTAAATAATTTTTGCTTTTATGATGGACATTTTAATATTTTTTTAACATAAAAAAACAACCTTTAGTAAATTTACCATTTTTTTTTTCATTTTATTTATTTCTTCTTCTGTGTGTGTGTGTAATTCTTTTACTGGTAGGTTATGTATTATTACATTCCTGTAATATAAGTTAATTATTTTAGAAGACATCAAAACATTAATGTGCATAAATTCAACTAAATCAAACAAAACACTTCAAATACAAATGTTGAATTAAAATATTATGTGTTGATTTGTTGACTTTTCATATATTTTTTAAGCAATCAGCAATGACCCATAAGGAGTGCAACTCCTACAGCAGTGGTTCCCAACCGCGAAAGGTTTTTGTTGGCTATTGAAAAAAAGAAAATTATTGATTCCCATGCAAATTCGTTCTGTGCAGGTCGGCTGGGTGCGGGCTGACGTCATCGCCAATCGGTGATCGGCACATGCCGAGTCGGCATGTATAAGACACATGCATCTAGAAGGAACGAGTTGGTGTTTGGAATGAGAGAGTGGGTGACTATCACGTCAATAGATGAGATTTTTTTTGTTTTTTTGTTTTAGGTGATTTTTTTTTTTTAAATCTTTTAAATAGTTATGCTTGTTTTAGTGTTCAAATAAATGACAAGTTCTTAAAATTAGTTTTTCTTTCAAAGATTGATACATAGACTTAGAACATTGGGAAAGTTCAGGAAAATTCATTTTTTCCAACAGGAAGGTTATGGGCCATGCCCATGTTGCACTATTTTTATTTCAAAGCTGTTATCGGCTTCGGGGTCATAAGGATTTAAAAATCTTATTCGTTTATTTAAAGTCTGAGAAGATTTTGAAGTTTAAGAAAGAAAATTTGAACATTGCTCTACAGCCCTGACTTTGACTCCCCGATAGTTTTGACTGCTCAGCAAAAAGAACCTGGATAGATGGAAAATAGATGTTCAAGTTTTACTTCTTGACAAATGGTGTTGGAAATTAATTGAAGGGAAAGTAGTTTTAGATGAAAAGGCCACTAGTCGTGAGCGCAGCGAATTTTTCCTGTTGCAGGATCGAGCTTACACCACACTTCATTTTGCAATAAAGTCTGAGTTCAAACCACTCATTCAGGACACTGCAGATGGCAAGAAAGCATGGGAAATTCTACAAGTACAGTTTGAATCAAAAACGCGAGCGATAGCTATTCAACTTTTGGATGAATTCTTTAACACCCGTCATAAAGATAATGAAGAAATGGGTCTTTTCATAGCTAAAGTTAAATTAGCAGTGAAGAAATTGAATGATGCTGGCAATAGTTTAGATTCACTTTTTCAAGGATTCCAAGTCATTAAGCATCTACCGAAGGAATATACCGGTATAATCCATTTAATTTAACATTGGAATGATGAAGATTTTGACATCGACAAAATTGCTGAGGAGCTGGTGAAAGAAAGTAGATTGAAACAGGTAAAAGCTGACAATGAAAAACCTGCTGTGAGTTCTTTCAATATTACTAATACAAGCAAGAAGACAGGAAAAGTAAATGAAAACAAAGGAAACGCTAAATTTGTTAAAACTACGAAGGACAGAAAATTATTAGGACCGTGTCATAGATGTCATTAGTAAGGACATTGTATCGGGCAATGTAAAAGTAATAACGTAAATTGTTATAATTTTTCGATCTTTAATGATAAATATTCAATGTTAGTTGAGAGTTACATTTCGACCTCTGAATCAGGAGCCGCTAAAGATTGTAATAGAAATCAGTTTCACTCGATTTTTGATCGATTTTTGTAATAACAAGAACTTAATGAAAATTTTAGAAGAAATTTCCGATGTAAATATGGCTTTGGCAGTAAGAAATGCTAATAATTATGTTTAGGGAAGCGGAACTGTAAGATTTGCTGTAAAAATGAATGAGAAAAATAATTGGATAGAGTTAACTAACTTATTACACAACTAATGATGTGGATCGGGTAAATACCTAGTGGGTAGGTAAATATTTTTTGGGTATTTACCTGGGTATTTACCCAAGGCTTGGGTACCCAAAACTGGGTATTTTACAAAAAATGCAAAAAGTGAATGGAAATTTGTTTTTTAAATCTAAATATGAAATAATTAGTAAAACTGATATATACATATGTATTACACAGTTTATAATATTTTTTATTGAAAGACTTGATGAAATTATGAAAGAAACATATCGTGAACCAAAGAATCTTTCTTTTCAATGTCATAATGGAGAAGTATAAGCAATTCAATGATGAACTTCAGGATTTCAAAATCACAATTTAGGTTAGTCATATCCAAAATGAAAAATAAAAAAAGGAAGCATGACTGTGATGTTATTTATTTATTTTATTGCTGTTTAAGTGATAACAAGACAAATATAGAAACAGTTTTCACATTAATAAGCAAAAAAAAAATCAAAGTATTATTTTCTGTTGCCTTGCTCATTTGCTCCCTGGTACTCCGTGATGAAAATTTATTCAAACTATTTTTAATGCACGCAATTAGTGATGTAGGGTGGGAAAGTGTGGTGGGTATTCGAATGCTGGGTAAGACCCCTAGATTGCGCGTTTTGCAAAAAAAATTTAGGTGGTATCAAAAAGTGATAATTTTCTTTTTTAAACATAAACAGTAAAATGAAAGATTAAAACTATAAAAATTTATATATTATAATTTTTTTAATTAAAGGCTTAGTGAAATCTTATCAAAAAAAATTGTCAGAATTTAGAATGAACTATTTTTGGTTCAAGTTTTCTTCATTTTAAAATACTATTTTGGAATTTTATTTTAAGACTTATTCCATCAGTAACACAGGAATTTTTGAGACAGTATCAAAATTCCTTCCTGCTGCAAGTGCGGATATCTTTAATTTTTCTTTCCCATTATCAGTTCATCATTTTGAAAGAAACCTCAGCAGTTTCTTTCCTTTAGAATTAATAAAAAAAAATAAACATCATCAAACACATTTTATATTATTGAAAAAGGATTGATTAAGTATTTTTATGCTAACATTTATGTTGTACTATATTTATTTTGATTATTAAATTGTTTTGTTCTTTAAATTAAAACATTGTAAAACAGCTGAAACGTCTCTCCTTTTTGCTCCCACTCAATACATATGCTTGCAATACAATAAAAAGTGAAAGTCAAAATATCAAAATGAAATAAGCGAACTAAGGACTGATACGTTATCACAGGATAGACCAACCACTTAGTTCGCAAGGTCCATTCTTCAGAACATCTTAGGTTTGTTCCTTTCTATTTTTGAATTTTAAATGTGCCTGTATATTATGTGTGTGTGTCTATATTTTATATATATATATATATATATATATATATATATATATATATATATATATATATATATATATATATATATATATATATATATATATATATATATATATATATGAGATGCAGAATGTGCCTGAACACTTGAACTAGGTTTGGAGGAAATTTCTGCAAAAGATATAGGTAAATAAATAGTAATAATAAATTGAGCGACATTTTGATGTCGTGCAGGGACATATTACTGGGTTATAAAAGACTAGGACCTCAAAAAAGTGATGTTTGCTTTTTTTTTTGGAATCAGTTAAGGTTTTTACTTTTTGTAGGATGGCTTTTTATATCTGAAATTTGGCTATCAACATTGATTAGGCATATCTAACAGATTTAATGTGAATATCATATTAGATTGCTAAGTTGTTTCACACAATACTTCTTTAAATATGTGATCAAAAGGAATTTTTGGGCAAAAATTTATTGTTTTGTATATGGTTGGTTATATACATACATAGTGGAATACATACAGAAAAGTATTTTAGTTGAATATAAATTTTTGAAATAAATACCCACTTTGGGTATTTACCCGGGTATATACCCTGGATATTTACCCCTGAAAATAAATATCCGGCTATTTGACATCACTATACACAACCCAAACATGAGAAGAAATTTAATCTCCGGTGCACGTTTAGAAGCAGCCAATGCACATTTTGTTGGAAATAAAGGAAAAATTTGCATGTTCTTTAATGATTGGCAAAAACTATTTTATGCAAGTAGAGAAGAGGGTTTATACTATGTAGAACCGTTTGAGTACGATACTGCAGAAAGTAAACGCGCAGAAAGCGGATTTAATGTAAATGCCGGGTACTGTTAAACAAACGCAAATTGTAGAAAATAAACAAACGGAAGTCGGATTTCACGTAAATGCTGGAACTGTTAAACTCAACTCTCTAACCTTTGGCATAGGAGATTTTGTCACATAAATTATGATTACATCCGAGATACTAGTAGAAATCAAAGCATGAATGGCCTTCAAAAATAGAAAAACAGACGAAAATGTGAAGTTTGTATTCTAGCTAAGTCAACTCGGATTTCTTTTAAATCAAATCCTAAGATCTCAAATTCTGCACTACAGTTAGTTTTTATGGACGTTTGTGGTCCTCTACCAACGCCATCAAAAAGTGGCAGTAGATATTTTCTTTCGATAATTGATGATTTTAGTCGTTTTGTGACTGTTTACACTTTAAAACAAAAAGATAAAGCTTTACGCAAATTCATCCTTTATCATAAGAAAATGGAAAGAATAATGGGATACAAACTAACTAGCATTCGTACAGACAACGGGGACGAATTTCTCAATGAAGAGTTTGAACGCTATTTGAGTTCTTACGGTATTCAAGCCCAAAGAACAAATGTTTACACACCAGAAGAAAATGGAATTTGCTAACGCTTCAACAAGACAGCTTTAGACAGGATAAAAGCAATGCTAAAAGATGCGAAAATGAACAATGAATGGTGGGCGGAAGCGTTATGTTGTTTCACTTTTACTTGGAATCGAATTTGCCATAAAACAATCAAAACCCCTTTTGAAATGTTTTTCAGAAGAAAACCCTCGGTAGTGTTCCTAAAAGCTATGGGAAGAAAAGCTTTCAATAATGTTCCAAAACAACAGAGAAATAAATTCGAAATGCGTGCAATTGAGGGAATAATGATCGGACATGAGATAAATACCAGGGGATATAGAATCTGTTTAATTAACGAGCAAAAAGTAATTGAAACTTGTAATGTTATGTTCAAAGAAAATAAGAATGCAGTGGAAGAAGTCCTGGACCCGATAGAGAAACCTAAAAAATGAACTCAATGCTCAGAATTCCATTACGAATTAGAAGAGGAAGAAAGCGCGCAAAATCGCGATGAAGGTCGAATTTCTAGTGAAGAATCAACTGAGAAAGTGTACAAAGAAGGAAAGGAATCTGAAATTGCAAAAAGAGCATCAGAACTGAATTGGCTTAGAAATGCAGTGCCCAGACCAGACGGAACGCGAAATGACATTTATTATTTCTTAGAGGGAATGAAACAGAGATTTAGATCATGTAATGACATTGAAAAATATTGCGAAAGTAAAAATTTAAAATTTGAAAAACAGTTGTTTGATTTTAGAGGTGAAAATTCCGAGAAGTTTCAAGGATGCTATGGAATCCAAAAATGCTCAAGATTGGAGCTAATGAATGAATGACGAGTTAAATACAATGAAAGAAAGAAAAGTTTTTGAGTTAGCTGAGAGACTGCCGAACAAAACTGTACTAGGAAATAGATGGGTGTACAGCGCAAATAGAGATGTAAATAATCAAATTTCAAGATTCAAATCTAGGTTGGTAATTTTAGGTTGTCAGCAAAGGAGAGAAGATTTTGGCGCTATTTTTGGCCCAGTAGTCAATTTCTCAATTATTAGACTATTTTTTTTTTGTATTTTGGTTTGTTTTTCTAGTTGGAAAAATTGTCAAGTAGACATCAAAAACGCTTATTTATATGCCGAATTAAAAAAAGTTACATGCACTAACCAGAAGGTTTTTTTGTAAAGATATAAGTAGAGTTTATCTTCTAAGAAAGTCAATCTACGGATTACACCAAAGTGGAAGAAACTGATACATAGTAATAGAGAAAGCATTAAAAACTATTAATTTCATTAAAGTAGAATGGTATGATTGCGTTTTCAAAGGACGAAATACCATCCTATTACTCTACCTAGATGAAGATCGTAATATTCGGAAAAGAAAATCAGTATATAGATGAGGTTATAAAAAGTCTGCAAAAAATTTTTGATCTGAAAGTACTCGGAGAAACGAGAAAAATGTTAGGGATCGAATTTTGTCAAGCCTAGCTGTTTGATAAAGATATATTGTGTGCATTAATCATTTGATTGCTAAAGAGTTTTCTTGTAACTATGCTATATGTGTGGAGTAAACTACATAAACTGAAAAATGATAGAAGGGTCATTCCATGCGAAATGAGCAAATCAGCTGTGGCTGACATGTCACAGATTTCAATGAAAATTTTTATTTAGGTAAACCATGCATATCTATGAGGAAATGCAGAGTATGAAAGTTTAAAAACTGTTTGTTGCTTTGTTATTTAAATTAGAAGTTGATGCTTACGCTAAGTCTAAATTTTCATAGTTCATTGCTGCCAGTTTGTGACTCAATAACTCCATAAGTTATAAACGTACACTTAAAAAATAAATATTTCCGCATTCTAGAAACAAATCTCTATTAAGAAAGATCAAAGTAAAACTTACTCGGATCTTTTTTTGAATCTGAGATATTAACAAACATTGAAATTTTGCCAATTTACTTCAGATTTTAAATCGCTCTTCTAGCTCTTTTAATGAAAAAATAACAGTAAAAATGATTCAGTTTGAAAAACTATAAGTAACTATCTGCTCTAATTAAGTAATTGTTAAGTAATTGTTGTTTCTTGATGACGAAATCGTACTTTAAAAAATCGAAAATTTCATTTTTTCCTCTATTTCAGATGTTTTTTTGAAGATGAGGGAATGCTCTAAATTTACTATTTTTTTTTTTTTACATAATGTACTGAAGTGACTTTTAGATGCTACTAAATTTTTATTATTGGTATCAGCGTATTTTTGTTACCAGAGTAATTTGAACTAAGGTAAAATTTCATTAGTTACTTCTTTTTATTTTTAAGTTTAGCAAAACTAACCATTTCTTTCGTGTTTCATAGTCTCAAAAGCATGTTTATGAAGTACATGCTGAAATGTACATTTTTTAATTGAAATAAATGTCAGTTTTACTTGCTTTTGTATCATTTAGTCGTTTATCTAGTTCTTTGAATTCTCGTAATTTCACATAAGAGTTCCATACAGCATAAACTACGCAATAATGTCCAAAGATTTCTAAGTTATCAAATTAAAATAATTATTTTGAAAATTACAATATGTTTTTTCAGTATATTGTATTATATAGGGCACAATATACGTAATTTAAGAAGGTGCCTTGAAGTTTTCACTTTTTATTTCTGTTTTAGTGTGTGAACTGACTAGCAAAATTGCTTAATTTCAAAGACCTGTATCTTTTTTACAAACCAAATACAAAAAACAATATGTATAACATGTATAGTACTTGAATGGAATATTCAATTGGCCAGGAAATTTCATTTTTAATTCAGTCCCCTTTTGGTTTATAGGGGTCTAAAAATGTCACTTTTGTCATTTTTCCGATTTTTGAGGGGCTGTAATCTATAAAGGGTACACAAACACACAGCAACTGTTACATATTCTTTTTAGCATGGTTCTAGTGATTAATTTTTGTCGTATTTCATTTTGTGTTTACGTCCCCTACGTGAGTTATCCCCCTTTGAAATGAGTAAAATTTTTACATTTGGCCTTAAACTTTAACCTGTTGCGATTATTTTAATTATTAACTTACAGCTACGTAACTCAGCATGTAAGACTATCAACTTATGCACTTTAACAACAAAGCGTTAAATTAACTGTCATAAATATGATTTAAATAGATTTTGATCAAAATATGAAGGTCTAGAAGTCCCACTTTTGAATACGAAAATCATTTTTGATGACCCTAAAAAATCAAGGGTTAAGGTTAGAGAAAAAATAAAAGTGGTTTGAAACATCTTTCACATCCAGCTTTTAGGGATATGAATTTCACAAAAATTAAAAATGATCGAGCGCACCCATCCGTCGAACCTGTATGGATTGACCCATAAAACACAAAGAAAATGCTATTTTTCTGAATTTTATTTTACGTTTGGAAATCAAAAACCAATTTCGAGTTTCTTCAAGCAAATAGTAGAAACACAGCTCTCTATTCTTGAAAAATTTCAAAGTTGTCTGAATTTTCCCTCATTTGAATTTTTGTGTATACGTAAAGGGGAAAATCATCATTTTACAAAATGTCACTAAGTTTAAAACTGATTTTGAAGACAAATGAGTTAAAATACAACTTCAAAAGTAAGTTATTTCTTTTATGATACTTAGCACATTATTGGGTAATAATTTCATCAAAGCTAATGCATTCCTTAAAGATTGAGATTAAAAAATAAAATGCTTAATTATGAGAAAATTGAAATATTTTCAGTTTTTGAAACTCGGTTAAAAGTTAACTATAATAACTTAGGAAATTTTACTGATATCAGAATGATTACCCTACTCCATAGATTGCAAAAACATATAACTTTTATTTTTTTATTAAATAGTTAATAAGATAAAAGCCTTCAAAAGTGCAACATTTAGCATTTATGACAATGCTGTTCAATTTGACCAATTTTCAATCGCATATAACTATTTAAATAAAAAATTTTAAGCAAAAATATTTTAGATATTTTTATATAGGCATAAAAGAAACCTGTATACCAAATTTCAGAAAAATCTATAACCATGCGGCCACCACTTTTTTGCGAATTTTGCTCATTTCGCATGGAATGACCCAGAAGCATCTATGTTCAAAATAGGCATTTACTCAAATTTTTACACAAAAGGTAATTTTTAACAAAACAAATCTTTTTTGCTCACTTACCACAAGAGACATTTCTTCACAAATTTCATAAATTCCTTATTTACATGGAGCCCAAATTAAGTTGCATAGTTCTATTCTGGGTTTTTTTTTAACTGCGTAAACTTCACATTGCAGAACTTTCACCCTCGAAAATCTTTTACAGTAATTCATTTTTGATACTCTTTGGTATTTTTGGGTTGCTAGCTATTCTTTCCTTTTTTCGACTCGACAATATAAAGTTCAAAGTAAATTGTTGAATATGTAGTGTGCAATGGCAGACTAAATTATTCAAATGTATAATAAAATATGTCAGGAAGAACACAAATGTTTTAATGAAAAGAGTATTCGAGTAAGCGGATGTAGGAGAGACAAATAAATAAAAAGGAGCAAAATTTGCTTGATACTGCTTGAACACGAGACTTCATCAGAAACAGGCATGTTAAAACTCCGCCATTACAATAGTTTTTCGTTAACTCCCTGAAAACCTCTCACAAACTCCCAGGGGTTCGAGAACCACCGGTTGGGAACCACTGCACTAGGGTAACGGTACCAGTCACAGACATGCTTAAGGCATCGCTCTCAAGTTAACTCAATTGATTTAACCACACCACATATTAATTTAAAGGTAATGCCCTTAAAAGGGTAAAAAAAATCTTGTGTAAAAAATGTTATTATATACGTCGTTTTATTAAAGAATGCTTATTTTTCAGAAAGCAGTGGGTTGCTTTCGGCTTATTGCTGTAAATGCTTCATTTTCGATTGCTTTTTGCACGTCAAACATAGACCATCTTTTGTAATAGTTCAGCAGTATTTGATGAGCATTTTCTCAGCCCAATGACCCTGATTTCTGTGTTCCATTGAAAAGATATCTTGGTGAAACCTTTCCTCATGCTCACCGTTCATAGCTTTAGTTTTTAAGCAAAATATGCTGGAAGAAGTGAACAATATAGAGTTTCAGAGCCCCATCATTCATCAATGGTCACAGAACGTCCGTAAAAATTTCTTTGACTAGTTATTTTTAGTTCTTGTCTCCTCTGCTGCTTAGAAATACTTATAATACAACCTTTAAAGACTTTCTTTGTATTTTTTGCTTCCCTCACAAATTTTTCTTCAAAACCAGTGATTTTCATAATTGCACGTATTTCAAGGGTTGTCAAAAATTCTCTCCTTAACCTTAGCTTCAATATATCTTGGAAATTTCCCTGTAAGGTATTGGAAAGCCGTCTTTGTTAACAGTTTTCACAAAGTTCTTTGTTATACTCAGCAGAATGAGCATGGGTGGAAGTTGAAATGGGTGAATCTGCTCGATTCTGAGTTTGAGCATTTCTCTTCCCAGAATTTAAATTTCTTGAAGTCCGTTTTGGTTTTATGTAGTAAGATTTTCTATGACAAACAGGAGTTGAAGTTTAGAAGACAGTCAGTCCCATGGGGGGTGTTTCTATCAGCCAGGAAAAAAGAACATTAGTGAGAATTCACTAAACTAGTTGCCTCTGTATCATGAAAACTACAGCTAATCTCAACTTTTTATTTTGATTTTTGTATTTAGCGAGGCAAAATACTTTGGAAATAGCTATTTTTCAACCGGTTGCATTTTTGGTGTTGACTCGGGTATTCTTCCACCACTGGCTTGTAAATAGTAACTGGCTCATAAAATTCACTCTGATAGATGACTGCACCGTATTCATGGGTCACAGCAACATCAGTTTTACCTACCTAAAATTCATATTATTTAAATCTAACCTTAAGACTGTCTGTTACTGGTGACCTTATTCTACTGAAATATTTTTTAAAAAATTAAGCAAAATCCAACAATTTTCGAAAGAATTCCAAGCACTAAAATAACCTTTCAAACTTTTTCACGGTTTTCAAGCAATTGAAAATGAACAAGCACTTTTCAAGGCATTACAAATCCTGCTACGGGGAGGGGGGGGGAGGTTTTCATCCAAAACGAATTTAAGAGTTGAAAAAATGTAAACCCTTTAGTTCTGAAATTTTCACAAAATTTTTTTATTAAATTATATTCAAAAATTATCAAATTTCAACGAAAATGGAGCATAATACCTCAAGGAGAGGGCAGTTAGTTACATATCAGACTAGGAGAAATTTAACATTTAATGAGTTTATAATTTATACTTGACTTTTATTGTAAACTTTTGTCACACCACATGAATAAAAAATCTATGACAACATTTTTTAAATTGTATTAACTTCATGATATAAAACATTTTTTAAAAATTCGGAGGGAGGAAACATAAATTATATTGTTTGGGATGACACCCGGGCTAGGAATACCATAAATATATATAGAGATATGTATACAACTGACAAATATTTAAAGAGGAAAAAGAAAAAAAAAATCTGAAAAAATTGGTTGTTAGCCAAAGTGGTCCCTATATACATAGAAGTTTTGCTGTAACAATAATACTGCTTTTAAATTATGTGCTGTTTTGAATTAATTATAAAATAAACTCACAAACTCTGGAAACTAGCATAGTCTGTATACTCTATTCAATATCAAAACATGTTACTTGTTTTCTTCTTGTTCAAGCTAATACCATCAAATAATTTCATCAGAAATGACCAAGCTCCATCACACCATTCATTATATTTCTTATTCACTCTTAGGATAGGAAACAAATATTATTGAAAAGAAAGCTGCAAAAAATGGGAAAAATTTATGACATTACATGGCCAGTTTATAACAAGAAATAGTATCACAATAAAGAACTCTGAAGATAATTTATCATCATTTATATGTTGACAATGCTTTCCTGCAGAATTAACTTCTGCATTCCAATTTGTAACTCCTTATTCTTTTGGTATGACAGTTACATAATCAGTATTAACCTATTTAGTGCTCAGGCCGAAACTCCTTAATTCACATGCAGCAGATAGCAAACAGAGTTGCTTTTTGCTACTACATAGTATAAAGGCATTTCTCTTCCCATTTTGATATTGAGGTTTTAATGTCTGCGAGTTGTCTTGAGCTTGTATCTGAAAACTACTACCCATTATTAAAAGCATTGAATTTAATAAAGCATGTGTAATAAAAACTCAATATATGATCATTTTTGTTGAGAATTGTGCATCTTTCAGGGAAAATTAAAAGTAAAATTTAGTACCGTTTTTTATTTTCAAGTTTTAAAAAAGTTCTTAGTTTAAAAAAAGTGGAAAATGCTGCTAATAGATGGCACCACAACGTTCCCTTTCATCTTACGAAATCCTTCGACCTTGGGCGACAAGTAAAGCAAAAAAGGGGGGAGCGAGGGTGAGTCAGAGACTGCACGTGTTTTACTGAGGAGAGAAACGATGATCCAGGTTAGAGTCCCTATATGAAAACGTAGTTTTCAGAGTTGCGACAACAGCTACGCTCGGAAAGCGCTACCGGTTACAGGGGGAAAATAGGGTTGCCGCCGAGCTGCAAGATTGGCTCCTTGTTCGCTTTCAAGTTTCATTTGAAGAAATAGTCGCAAACGGGAGCGGAAAGAGTGGCTGAAACGGGTTCTGAAGTTTGTAAGCAAGCGGATTCGAAAATGCATGGTGTTCAATAAGTGAAACGCTCGATTTTGATTCTAACATTAAAAAAAGACAAAATGGCCCTGTGTTGGCAGAATTAAGAGCAGATTTTTTTTTCTTAAATCTTATTCTCTTTAATACGATCAATTTTAAATTAATCAAAAGATTCCGAGACAACGAAATTTATATAATAATTTTAATTGATTCAAAATGAGTGAAAGAATAAAGACTGATTAAGAAAATGAAAATAAATAAATAAGCAACAAATAACGAACATAAAACATTGCTTGTTTTTGCTACATTAAATTAAGCTTTATAAAGATTTTTGAACATAGAAATTTTTTTATATTGATATCAAAAGCATTACTTATTTTTTTTTTCTATAAAAGGAAAAATATACAATTTTCTGATTTAAATGGAACAAAGTTTAACATTAGCTTAAAAATTCCGAAAGGAAATGTATGCCTGGGATTCCCACATACGGGGGGGTGGGTGCTGTTAGGGGTGTGGCACCCATGTATATGCAAAGGAAAGTTTGAAAGAGTAATACTAGAAATATGTAGAAGCTTAAAACAAGGTATCCTATCCAGGCCAGGATCTATACATTTTAGGCCTCCTGCAACAAAATCTGTATAGCCCCTCCCCAGAGACCATCAATGTATATTTGTAACGTTAAATAAGTCTTAGTGCTAGGTTTTTTCAATTTTTTTCAGAGGCCGTTGAACCCCTTAAGACGTGGGGCACCCCGCACTGCGGGGATCCTATCTCGCCCCAACCCACTCCAAAAAAAAAGAGATTAAGAACCTCTGAATATTTTAATGGTTTAGTGGGTACACCTAGTTAATAGATTAATTTGTATTTAGTTGAAAACTGAAATTATATTAATCAGAGGTCATTTTTATTTGAAACTAGATGCAGATAGAAATATTCAGAAATAAATTGGGAAGTTAAGGGGGGGGGTGTATTTTGACACATTATATTTTTTCAACATTCTTATATACATAAGAAACAGATGTCTCCATTATTTTATATTTATTTCTTGAAAGTACACTATCTATTATTTAAAATTTTCAACAACATTTTTATACCAAAACAATACTAGAATGAAAGGTAGATAGTAGACATTTTTTTAACGAAACAAAATTAAAACAATTCAGAGCACCAAAAAAGGACTTGTACTTATTTTGAATTTTTATGACAAAGCAAAAACAAAAAATTGAAAACTCATTTATTTCATGCTTAGTTTTCAGATCAATAGCATGATCTTATTGTTGTAATCTTGTTGTTGTTGTAAACAACATATATCTATGTTGTTCAATTTACTTTTTGGTGTTATTGTATCTATAAACTTTATTTGAAACACAAAATTTTAAGCATTTTTATCCGAAAAAGAGAACATTAGTTTAATTAAAAACTTCAGTCACTTATGGGCTAATCTTCAAAAAGTGCAACTTTGCTGTCACATGCCTTTTGCAGTTAAAACTAAGGAATAATTTATTATTTTTTAATTTCAGCAAAAATATATCCATTTAAATCTTCCGACAGTTTTTTTTTTGTAATAATTTTTCTTTTTTGGTTTGCAGCATGTGAATTCTCACCTCCATGTGTTAGAATTTAATTGATTCAAAATAAAGAAAGAGATTAAAAAAAAGGTAAGAAAATGAAAATAAATAAATGAAGGGAAAGGCAAACGTTGTAAAGAGTTTTAAATCTAAAAATATTTCCAGTAACCATCTAAAAAGCAATATCACTAATTAAAATGGTTTTCTATTTTAAAAAAATGCTAATTAAAATTGCATGTTTAAGTTTACCCTGTACAATTTTCTGATTTAAATGTGATTAAGTTAAACATTTATTAAAAATTTGAAAGATAAATATGCAAAGGAAAATTTTAAAGTTCAATACTAGAAATAGGTAGATGGTCCCCAAAACGAGGTACCCCCCCCCCCAAAAAAAAAGAAAGAAAGAATACCTAGAACCTCTAAATATTTTAGTGGTTCAGTAGGCACTCTTGGTTAAAATATTAATTTGAATAAAGTTGAAAATTATTACTTTAATTTGATGTAGATAGAAATATACAGGAATAATTGAGGAGTTGAGGGGGTGTAATTTGAAACATTACTTATTTTCAACTCATATGAATAAGAAACAAATGTATCCTTTGTTATTTATTTATTTCTCTGCATCACATCATGCATCTATTACTTACATTTTGAACAATATTTTCAAATCAAAACAATATTATAAAGAAAAGAAAGTAGACACTTTCTTAATGAAACAAAGAAAAAAATCATTCCCAGCATTAGTAGTGAACTTATACTTATTTTCAATGTTCGTGGAAAAACAATGTTTACATTTAATTTTGACAGAGATTTTAAATACAACTTAGCATGAAGAAAACTCATTCATTCCATACTAACAGTTCAGGTCATTACCAAATAAAGATTACAACAAAAGTCTCTAATGTTCAATTTATTTTTGGTGTTGTTACATCTGTAAACTTTATTTCAAACATAGAATTTCTAATATTTTTACACAAAATAAAAAAAAAAAAAAGGAGAGAGAAAAAACAAAGACATTTTTCTCAATGAGGCAATTAAAATCAAATTCGGGGTACCAAAACAGAATTTGTAGTTTTTATAGATTTTGGGGCAAACTATTATTGTCAATAACTGCTTAAGTAACAAAATAAGCAAAGATTAATCTTTGTGTTTTCTGAAATGCAAAGTAACTTTAAAATATTCACATGTTCAAAATGTGGTTATTATTATCAAATTTTTAAAAATTCTTTACTCCAAAGTATCATTTCCTAAAAATAATAACTATGGACAAAACACAAGTTTAATCAAAAATTTCAGTCACTTATAAGCATAAAGAAAATAAATTTTGTTATAGGCTTTACTCCCATCTACTCAATTAGGGAGTTTCGATTAGACAGGGCAAAATATACTGATGCTTGTAATTTATTTTCTTTTATACTATTTGTGAAGTGAATGTTTGTGAAAAAAAAAAAAAACCTTGATTGAAATAAATTGAATTTTTTGTTCAGATTTTTTCATATAGATTACAATTCCATTCATTACCCTGTATCATGGATGGATGAACATGACCTACATTCCAACATCCTGAAAAATGCTTTCAGAATTTAGTCAGAAACAGGGAAGGTGCATTGACAGTCGGAAGTGGACTAAGATAACAGTTGCTACCTATCCCTTCCAAAATTGGAGTTATTTGCAGTTATTCAAATCCTGGTAGTTTAAGTGGGGAGAAAAATCTCTTTTTGAAAGGGGGGGGGGATTTCTGGATAACTACACAAAGAGAATAAGCATCAATGAACTGTTCATTTAATACTGAAATAAACAAACCTAAATATATCTTTCATAATTTTATGTATACCTAAATTTTTTAGCCTTGCATTGAATACTGAAAAAATTATTAAAAATTTAAATTGAAAACAATATTTTTACATGACAAACAAGCATAAACCTTACAAGCATTTTTTTTACAAAACAAATTCAAAACTCTAAATTAAGAGAATCAAAACAGAATTCCAGCTATTTCTCAATTTCTGTTGCAAAATTATTGTTTGTTTTACCTCTTTACATTTCAATATTATTATACAAATGATTGATAATAAATATGATACTAAGCGTGACAAATCAGAAATACAGCACTGTTTGTATGAAGAAGATCAAAATTTCATTTAATTACACTATTTAGCATTTAAACACAGAATTTTTGTTGGTTTGTATGTCATTGTTGAAAGTCCAAAGACCATTTCGGCAACAAATTTCCTGAAGTCATCAGCATAATAAGAAGCATAAGAAACATGAATGGCATATCATGTATGGAAGTTTATTATTTTTTTAAACAACTTCATTAGTTTTGATAAAGCTGTCAAGCTAAGAAAACTTGGAAAATGATTTCTGGACATCCTTGTAAACTAAATATTGGAGATCATTCTATTATACAATTCTTTAAGCGAACAGTACAATACTATCATGAGTTTTCTAGAACATCTGCATCAGGGCTATAAATTCAGCTAGTAGTTGAGTTTTCTTCAAGTTGCAGAATATCTGGAAGAAACTTAAAAAACATTAAGGGCAAATAAATTTAAAAGCAGAAGTAAAATTCTTCAAATGTGCTAAATCATCAATACGGCTGAACACAATTGGCAGGAATGTTTTTTTAAACTAGTTCATAAAATTATAAATGGAAAATACATAAACACACTTTATTCGAAATAGAGCTGTATTTCAACTACTTTGCATTAAGTGTGTTGTAAAATTTAATTTCAAATAACAATGTGTGTTTTAAAAACACTTGAAAAAGTAAAAGACATATTACAGGGGAATATTTTACCTAATTTATCAATCTCTTTTGACTAGCATAGATTGTTTTTCATTTAATTATGTACATAAAATTATGTACATATTTGTTACTGTGCATCATCTTTGCTCTTAAGAAGAGAAATCATCAGTTTATGATGACTAAAATAAGTAATGAACTTTCATGATTCTAAATTTTTTAGGAACCGTAAGAAAACTTGCTTGTTATTTCTGCACCTCACTTAGGAATATCCACAACAAAATGGTAGGGGGAGGTGGGGCACATTGGACAGTGGGGCATGTTGTACGGGTTCCAATTATTTGAATAATATTAATATTTTTTATTTTATTTTTTGACCAACAAATAGCTCCTATGGTCCTACAAATCCTATAATGAAATCACATGGTACAGTTATATTGAACAAATTTTATTCCAGAAAGTGTTATTTCAGCAGTCCTGAGTACTTTTCAGAAAACATGAATTAATTTTTTTAATGGTTTTAGTCAAGATTGTGGAAAAAAAATTGAACTCCTGTCTTAATCTTTTACGTGAATGCCACTACCTCATCAAAGTGCTTACTTGTGATTGTGATTGAAAAAATGTGAGTGCATACTAAAGAAATTAATTATAAACTGTTTTTGTTTGTTTTTAATATATAAATTTAAGTGGAGTAAAAATATAGAGCATGCAATATACTGATGCTTGAATTTAAATTCTTTAAAATAAAGCCACATTTTTTAGTAAATTCATTTATCAATACCTGATATTTCAGCTGGCCACATGAAGCAGTTTTGAAAGCCGTATGTTGGGCACCACTGTTTTAGAGCATTTGAATTCCCCTTTATTTCAATGTTCTATTTCCTGACAAAAGTATTGATTTTCTAAAGACTTCAACAAATTAAGATAAGCTCTGATAAATTGAATATTTATTTATTTATATATTTCTTTTTATGAGTGGTTGAAATGAACTCGGATGCAATTGAATTACTTTTTGAGTGGGCGAGGCAAAATCATGAACATGTAATAAATGAATATAAATAATGAAAGATGTTAATTAAAGTTGATGCATTATAATAATAATATAAGAAAATAAATAACTCTGATTTAAGGAAGCAGTTACTAAAAACTTTATTTTGCATCGGTTGAAAACATCGGATAAATATCAAAATATCCAATATACAGTCGACTCCCGCTACAAAGCAATCCAACTTACGCGCAATGGCTATAACGCGATTTTTTCAACAATAAAGAATTTTTGAGCTAGCACGAATTCCTCGCCCGCAACATGAAAATTTTCGGAAAGGAACCACAGTGAGTAAGTTGTTTTCATGAACGGACCTTCATCCCTTTAGAATCACTGAGAGCAGAGCAGAAGTACCCACACTGTACTAGTCTTTTATCGCTTATATAAATAACTACTTCTCATTTTCCATTATTTTTTTTCATTCTAAATGCGAACGTTAACAAAATATAACGACACCTAGGAGTGCTGCTTTATCTAAAGTTGGTGAAGATAGAAAGAAAAAGAGAATGTTTCTGACAATTAAAGAAAAGGTAAAGCTTCTTGAAAAGCTTAAGCTGAACCAAAAAATGCTTTGAAGGGTAGCACAACAATTAGGTACGACGGTATGAGTGAATCTTCCATACCTACAATTAAAAGTCAAGAAACGGAAATCCATAAAAGTTCACCCAGTAATAGTATCGACGCAAAATGCAAAAATTATGAAAATGGAATCTGTTTTTTATTGTAAATTAAAGAAACCAGGAAGAAGGATAATGCCATAGATGGAAACTTTATAAAAGAACCAATGAAGCAACTGTATTTAAAAATATATTAGAATAACTGCAGCATAAATCATTATTTTCACTTTTTTTAAGTTACAAATATCATTACTGAATCAACTGTACAGTACAACTATAGGGCATTTGTTCTCCTTACTACATGCCGTACGTACAGTACTGGTTTATTTTATGTCTTTCTTTCCCATTGATCATTGTTTTTGTGCATCATAGCAGCAGTATTTTATGTTGAATAAAATGGCTTTTTTTTAAATACAAATGAAAATTCAGTTCTTTATGTAAGAAACAGTAAGGTATGGTTAAGAAAAGATTTTTAACTGTTTAAGGTTGTGTTTACACATGTCTAAAATGATTGGTTATGTTTATAAAAGTTTTTACACATACCTTTTTCCACAAGGCGAAATTTCGACTTACGCGAGGGGTCTTGGAACGCATCCCTCGCGTAAGTCGGAACTCGACTATATATCAAAATATCGGATATTTTTGAAACCTGATCTTTACAGATAATCTCAAAACCCCATGATGACAGCCTTTATTTTAAAATGCAATTCCACACTAGTTAAAATTTAACTCCACATTAATCGAGATAGGATTATTTAAAATTCATTTTCCCACCAAATATCGAAATTTTTACGAACTTGATGTGGGGTGAGAGCTTCATGTACTTTATTTTTCTGCTGATCTAGAAGAGTAGAATTCTTCTAAAGTTTGATTCCAAGAAACAGGTTGTGTCATAATGACACACGATAGACGTGAAACATTTTAACTATTCATCAAACACTTTTGAACAGATTGTGTTTCTTATTCATATTTTTACTTAAAATATATACATGTGTCCACCGATAATGATCATCTTCTTCCTTCTTAAGAAGAGAAATGATCTGTTTACGATAACTAAAGTAAGTAACTACAAATGTACATATTGATCTCCGCGCTGCCTGAACGCAGTACATGCAACCATACAAAATGAGAAAGGTAGCGAGAAGAGTGTAATGTCTCACTTTTCCCCCAATACCTGAAGGCAAGCAAGCCACTGCTTTCCTTCTAACCGACATTGCTTATCCCCACCACTTTTCGTCACACAAAAAGGTTGGATCATAACTTCAAAGCCCTCGCATAAAAAGTTTCACTTAAAAAATCCTTGATTCAGCATTTTATCATAAAAGTATTGATATTTCAACCAGCAAAACTTTAAATGTACCTAATTTCTGACAAACAAGAGCTGCGGCTGGGAGGACTTTTACAATCTCAAAAACCCATGATAACAGTCCTGATCTCAAAGGTAATTCAACACTTGTTAAAACTTAATTATGTATCAATCATGGCCATAATTATTAAAAATCATTTTCTCAATAAAAATAGAAATTTTTACTAACCTGAAGCGGGGTGATAGCATGCACTTTATTCTTCAGGTGATAAAGAAAGAGTAGCATATAAAGGAAATAACTAGTCAACCTAAAAATTAGAAAATCCTAATTAGAACATAATAAAAAGTACCAACACACTACTTGAAACGAACTTAGAACATCAAACTTACCAAAAAAAATTACCTACAGTTCATTTAATTTTTAATAAAATAGTACATTTTAAATTGTCTCGCTCAACCTAAAAAAGTTATAAAAACTGCCGTGTGTCAAGCAAGTGTTGTACTTCATATCCACCTCAAGCGCTTTGGCAAATTCATGTGGTTACATTAATTTCATAATCGAATTGACATTTCTTTTACAAATTTCAACTACAGTAGAAGACCATTATAATGCACACCTTGGGACCAAAGCTTTTGCATTATACAGGTTTTGGCGTTATATGGGTCGTTTCACAAATTTTGGAACTAATATTCAGAATATATCTATATTAGCACTTCAGAATGGGTTTTACCTGCAATGAGTAGTAAAGCACTAATTATAGAATTAGTTATTCACAAATAAATATGTTTCACAATCAAAAGAAAGTGAATTATCTTGCATTTCTTGTAGCTTCATGGTTTGCATAACAGCGTCATTTTCAAGAGCCATCTGGTATTTCCTTTTTACTGTGAATAATAGTTTACATTTAAATGCTTTGAATTATGATGGGAAGATGAAAAACTGTTTCAAAATTTAATTTGCCTAACAATTTTTACGTGTGCAAAGCAAAACAGAGGGATTTTTTTAACTTTAAAACCTATTGTTTACTTCTGAAAAGTTGTGCGGTGGTTCATAGAGAATTGCGTTATATAGGTCGGTGTAATAAATATTTGGCAGAAAATCATAAATCGTTTTTCCTTAAATCTAAATGGTATTAAAAAATACTGCCAGCAAGCATTGAAAATTCTATAATTTATAAGCATTTTATTTCCTCAGCATCTCCTTTCAAAAAACAAAAATTTGACACTGTAAATACTTACGTTGCATAAAGAGAAGATTTAACTTGGAGTTTAATAGCTTGAAGGAATATTAAAAACGATACATAAGTCAATTTTTGTCAATGATCAGGAAAAATAAAAACCCTAACATTAAAACATAAGTTAAAATGGGTTTTAATATCAAGTCACATTTATTTTTTAAAAAAAAAACTTCTGCAACATACAGCATTTATAATACAAATCACAAGTTAAGACATCCTCACGTATATCCAAGTGTATGTTTTGTTTACTTTCACTCGTCGCCAAGCACGAAATTGATCGCGCCAAACCGAAGACAGAGATTTATCGTTAAAAAAATTTAATTTACACAATTTAAACTTTTGCCTAGTCTTAAAGTGTTGTTTTTAAATAACGTTGTGATTGGAATAATTGGTTTAACAGGAAAACTAACTATAAAAGACCCAAATAAAGTGTCAGAAGGGAATTTTAACACACCGGAACACATGTTCTTGATATAATTACGCGATAGTTAAAGAAATAGGAATGGACTCACTCAAGTAAAGCTATACACGTATAATTTGAACATTGTAGAACAGTAATATGAGCATTAAAATCTTGGACTCACCTTTAATTTTCCAGATTCTGGGTTTTTCCACAGCACTGTCATACGTTCCATGTTAATCCTACGGGAGAAGAAGAAACACTGCCTCAGGCGGTCTTCGACCAATAGGAAAATGATGCCGCGTTGTCGCAACTCTGAAAACTACGTTTTCATATAGGGACTCTAATCCAGGTGAGCGAGCAAGCCTTATCGCGTCAGAGCGATAGGGTCAGGAAATCCTTTGACCTTGGGCAACAAGTAAAGCAAAGAGGAGGAAGGGAAGGTGAGTCGGCGATTGCCCGTGTTTCACTGAGGAGAGAAGCGCTGATCCACGTGAGCAAGCAAACCTTATCGCTTAGGAACAATGGGATCAGGAAATCCTTCGACCTTGGGCAATAAGTAAATCAAAGAGGGGGGAGATAAAGTGAGTCAGCGATTGCACGTGTTTCACTAAGGAGAGAAACGCTGATCCACGTGGGCGAACAAGCCTTATCGCGTCGGAGCAAAGGGGTCAGGGAGAGGAGCATTTTAAGCAAAAGTACTAGTAAGGGAGGGGGATGGATGTCCAGTTTTGTAAAGGGAATTTACCACCCCCTCACAAAAGTGGGTTGATCGGGGTAGTCAAGCAACCTAGTCGTTCAGGGTAGTGCCTTGGCTGATCTTTTTTACGGAACTTTTTAACAGAGTTGCTTTTGAAATGGCACCTAAGCAATTGAAAAGTTATATTGCAGCCTTTAAGTTTAAGGTAATAAAGGCAGAAGCAATTGGAAATCGATTTGCTGCCAGAGTTTGGCATTGATGAGAGATGCGTTTTCTGTAGGAAATCGCATAAATTAACCATCGAAAGTGATGGCCAATCGAGGGATGGCGAAGGTAAAAAGTGCAAAATGGGGATTTTAAAAAATATTTCATTATTGTTAATTAAAAATACTATCGATAAATAAAAAAATATTTTTTATTTACATTTAATCCAGCTTTCTTTACTACTGATAGTGCTTTTAAGTTGTTTACTGTTGGGTGCACGCTTATGGAGTGTGCGGCGCTTACACCAGGTGCGGCGCATATATTAAATTTTTTTCTTTGAGAATATATTACGATGCGGCACATACACCGGGTGCGGCGCTAATTCCTGAAAATTATCAATTTTTGAAAATGGCTTGTATTATCACATTGTTTGATTTTCAGAGATAATTTTTTATTGACTAGAGCAGACTGCATTCCTTACTACATAGTTAAAATACTGCTAGATAGGTAGCGCTAAAAGCTGAGTAAATATTTTCCCATTCCACTTTGACCCAATATTTCACTTTTCCCAACATTCCCCTACAGCTTAATTTTATTCAAAACAGGAAATAATTGTAAAATAAGAAATATAATAAGTCAATTTAAAGTAACATAGGTGAAAAAAAATCGCTTTTCAAAATTGTTGAAAAATTTACAGGATGCAAATGGATTGAAACTTAAAGCACAGCACGCAATTTTCGACGAATATAAGCAATTCTTTAACCTCTTTTTAACTGCTTTTTTTTAGATTTCAATGAAAAAAATGAATGCAAGAGTTATTTTTTTCTTGTAATGAAAGTTTTTGGACAATAAAATCACATTTGTGGCGCAGTTTGAGGCAAAAATCGCGAATTTGCTGTTTTGTATCAGAATTTGAAAATTGGTGCAGATTTTCCACCCCTGCAAATAAATAAAAAAGGAGCAAAATTTCCTTGAAACCGCTTGAGCACGAAACTCATCAGAAACAGGCATGTTAAAAACTCCGCCATTACAATTTTTTTTTCGCGAACCCCCCAGAAAACCTCTCGCGAGTTACCGGTTGGGAACCGCTGCTTTAAATCATGTGTAGAATTTATTCACTTCTCTTTTAAAAAACCAAACATTATCAAGAACTATTAATGTAATTTAAGGTAAATAGCACATTGTAGGGGAGAGTGGTAATGAATGGGTCAATTTTTGGTTTTTATTTTTTATAATTTTTTCTAATCCTTTTTTTTAGCCTAGAATTGGCTCTTTAGTTACTTAACTTATTTGGTTATATAAAAGTCATAAAAATTGGATTAGAAAATGTCTATAATGAATGATAATATAAAACACAAATACAGTCGAATCCCGACTTACGCGAGGGATGCGTTCAAAGACTCCTCGTGTAAGTTGAAATTTCGTGTTGTGGAAAAGTGTTGTGTATACGACTTTTTTATAACATATCCAATCATTTTGAACATTTTTAGACACCTATTAAACTATGTTAGACTATTGTTTAACTACATATTACCGTTTCTTACATAAAGAGCTGAATTTTTACCGTATTTTTTTTAAAAAGCTGCATTATTTAATATAAAATACTGTTATGATGCACAAAATCAATGATCAATGGGAGAGAGACATAAAAATGAAACAGTACGATATGTACAGTATGTAGTAATAATAAAGCACTGCACTGTAAGAGTACTTATACATTCGATACAATAAGTTAAATTTATGACATAAAAATTGAAGATGATTTATGCTGCACAATCTGATCGTCATTCTAATATATTTTTTAATACAGTAGCTTCGCATTTACTTTTATAACATTTACATCTATGGTAACACCCCTCTTTCAGGGTCTCTATAACCTAGAATACAAGAGCAGATTCCACTTTCATATTGTTTACATTTTGCTGAAATACTCTGCGGGCTTTATATTAAAACTAAGGTCTGGACTTATACGGATTGCCTTCTCTTGACTTTTAATTATAGGTTTGAAAGATTCACTCATACCTAATATCGTCGTGCTACCTTCGACCCACTTTCTAGTTGTTCAAGCGCATGAAGAATCTTTACCTTTTCATAAATTGTCGCAAACTTTCGCTTTTTGTTTCCATCTTCAAATTTTAGATGAAGGTGATTCAGAATTTTATCACCTTTCATATTTAGAATAAATAAATGATAAGTGAGGAGTGGTGATTTGTACACACTAATAAAGCTGTGTTTATAGTGCGATGTGTGGAAACTTGTGCAGTTAGAGATGCTGAAAGGATGAAATTACATTCACGAAGTAAATGTAGTACTCAATAACAAAGCAGAAACTTAGCATCACTATTCCTCTCCAAATATTTTCGTGTTGAGAGCGGAAAATTCACTTTAGCTCTAAAATTCGTTGCTCCTGAAAAACTCGCGTTATAGCCATTTCGCGTAAGTCGTATCGCACTGTAGCGGGGAGTCAACTGTATAGAAATTTGGAAGTAATTCATCCCTATCCATGGGCTGAATGGGCCATTGAAGGTAATGAATGGACCACTAAATGAATTCAATGAAAACATGTGGAATCAACCTTTAAAAAAATTATGACAAATAACTAAAAATACAAGCAAAAATGTTTATCAATTTCATTACAATAACTTTTAAATTTTATGTATATTTTTTTATAATACAAATTTTGATTACCCCCCCCCCTTTTTGGTAAAATTCAATACTATCATTGACAAAGTGCTAATAATAAATAAGAATTATTACCTAGATTTTCAAACAGACAAGTGATTTATATTAAAAAACGTATTATTTAAATATACCTCTAACCTATTTATTAAATACCTAATGTAATCACTCAAATCAAATCCAAAAGGGGAAACACTGGTCTAATGTAATCTAAATCTATGACAGCCATTTATGTTTAATATTAAAGAGAAAATCAGAAAAAAAAGGCAGAAAACCCATATTTTGGTGGCAAATCCATAACTATGATACCAGTGGCCAATTCAGCCCCAACAACACTTCTGGAATACATTCAGGTTTTTAATAAATGAAATTCAAATAACATCGAAATACATCTTTAAATTAGTTGACAGATGTGGAAAGACTTGTTAATATACATATATGCAGTGAAATAAAGGATCCCTTTTAGCTAGACTTTATTTTACTGAAAAGGGAAAATATTACTTTTTAATCAGAATATTGATCATCCTACCCTAGTGGAAAAATGGCTTCTCACAAACAATAGGGAAGTTTTCGATTTTTCAATTTTATTTTTATATGATAGAGTAATATGTATTAACATCATAGGTTCAAAAATTTTTGCGATACGATAAGTAGTTTTTTCTAAATTAATTTTTAAAGTTCAAGCGCTTATGACATCAAATGGCACAGGAAGTGACGTAATGCACTCTTCCGCCGCGGGAGAAGCCGAAGGACGTGCAGTTGGCTTCGAAGATGAAACGTAAGGCTTACCTCCTCGCGTTTCTGGAACATTAAACCTCTCATCCTCTTGGAAATATTCGAATACCATCATTGATGTTACTTGAGGAAGATTATTAGATTGTGCTTTAACGAATCCGGCCTCCATAGTGTGTTCAAAAGGATTATTGAATTTCTATAAATTAAAAATATCAGCTCGCTCAAAATGTTCGTAGCGAAAACAAGGCATCTTCGGCGGAAGGCTGCCCATTAGTGCCATGTGACGTAAGTTCATGACGTTTCAGAAGAGCGCACTTTTGTGCGTGGATTTTTGAAATTTCATTAAAAATCAATCAGTGTTTTAAAGTTCGGCGATGGTGAATTTTTTAGTTTTAATGGTCAATTAACAATTTCCAATAGTCAAAATATGAACATTTAATAGGTTGCAACTTCCCTATTTAAAATTGGATGAGTTTAGCAGAACAAATAGCTCCATTTGTTAGTGGCATCTAAAACACTTTTATGCAAATATTTTTTCATATTTCATTAGCGGCCCGTTCATCCCCATGGCCCATTGATTGCCACTCTCTCCTACTTTTGATCTTAAAGTATGTAGATTGCGAATACTTAGTTTAAATTGCTCTTATGGTATGAAATAAACAATTCTTACTTATTTATTTATTATTATTATTATTATTAATTTTTTTTAACACTCATTGAGTCTTGGGTTTCAGTGCCAGCACACAATATTTTTGGTTGATTTATGCAAAGTACTTTTTTCCGTAAAATTAGTACTTAAAAATGGTTTTATAATGAAAACCATTCAAGAGCGTTACGTGCGAGACATCTTTCAAAAAGCCTCGTTAAAAATTTTCTGCCGAATGTTTAAAGCTGAAAGTCTGGTTACAGGTATTATCTATCAAGTTAATTTATGATATGAGATATTTTTCTTCCAGTCCCTAAATTGACGTTGGAGGAAAACTTTTGTTCCTTTTGCGTTAAGTGCGTGACCAATATAAAGTGACTGGCATATTTTTGGGTGTTAAAAACTTATCAAAAGTCTTTATTAAAAAAATTGAGACATAATTATAGTAAAGCATCTGTGTTCATAATATTTGATAGTTTTTCCTAAAAAAATGGATGATTAAGTAAAAAAATGGCTCTTACACTTATTTCACTAACAATACGTTTTTTTTTTTACTTTGTCTAAATGCTATCAAATAAGGAAAAAAACTGGTATAAAAATATTTTAAATTCAAAATTGATGCTGGAATTGAAAAGTGCAGATTTTTTTTTGTCAAAAAATAAGGTTTGTTTCTATATTATGTGGAAAAAAAATTTTGGTTTGTCAGGACAACTTTTCATGGAATTGCCCTTATTAAGGTCCCTCCCTCCCCATTTCAATAACGAGACTAAAATATCACTTGTTTCAAATTACTTCCTCCCCCCCCCCCCCTAAAATGAACAAACAAAAATTTCCAGCACCTTTTTCCAGAAAGTTAAGTATAATGTTTTTTCCTTGTCCCAAGATTAAATTACTTATCCAGAATGAGTTGCTATCATCATACACAGCAAAATACATTTGATAAAGTAACAGAATGAATTCCATGTATGTTGTGGTATAGAAGGCAGAATTAAGATAGTGAAATGTAAATAAGGGGTGAGGGCAGTCAACAGGACATTTTTTTTAATGGTTGGAGGTCCCCTAAAGTCCGTATTTTGCCCCGGAGCACGGGGCAAAATACGAGGTTTCTTGACCACGGGGTTTTTTCAGATCAATCACAGGGTTTCTTGATCTGAAAAAAATTATTCTTTTTTTTTCTTATTTTAACAAAAAGTTAAAAAACTAAATAGTTGTGAACTAAACAAACTTACTTTAAGAAAGGAGTTTTTTTTTTTTTTTTTGTGATCTTGATAAAACCCATTAAAAAATAAAGTTGCAGTTTTTTGAAAATTACTCTGCGCTACTAATAATAACACTTTCTGGAATAAAATTTCTTCAATATAACTGTACAACATGATTTCATTATAGGATTTTTTGGACCCTAGTGCTATTCGTTAGTCATAAATTAAAGTAAAAAATATTAATGGTATTAAAATAATTGAGACCAGTCCAACTTTTCCCTGCGATTCAACATACTGTAATCTCTCCCTAATCATGAAACTTCATTAATTTATTTCTTATTTTGGAACTTGAAAAGTGCTCTAACTGCACGGTGACTGTTAAAACTAAACATATGTTATACTCCATGTCACAGGTATGGGACATTTACCTAATGTCCTAAACTCAACTTGCTTCAACAAACTCTTTAACTCAACTCAAGTGGACGAGAAACATACAAAGGTTAAAACATGTTAAAACCTTTTGAAGTAACACATGCATGCCAAGGCAAATCTTTCTTACTGCCACAACACCGGCAGCTTTATAGGTTTTGAAAACACGGTTGCCACAAAATTAACATTAGAAAAAGATTACTGTGCATAAATAACATTAATAAATTAACATGAACTCAAAATATTGGGAATAGAATATTCTACAATTGAAATTCTTTAAATCCAGTTCAACACTGTTATCTTCAAAGCTGAACTTGATTTGCAAGTCAAAATAAATGTGATACTTCATTAGCAATTATAGATTATAGTCGAACATGCTTATGACAGGCCCAGATTTAACAAGAAAATTAGAATTACTTGGTTCATACAATGTTAAGTCTACAAGAGCAAATCTCACTTAATTCAAGCAATATTTTGTGATTCATAAAATTTATACATTAACTTTCAGCTCAGTTTATTCTATCTTGGAAAAATTCCTTTGGCTTTCCGAAATCAACCAAAAGTTAGCGATGTGTCAGAAATCATGAGAACAAGTCATGATTGCAATTTTCTTTAATTTGCGGCGTAGAGAAACATTTGAAAAATATTTGTAGATTAGTTTCTGCCAATGGTATGCCTTCCGCGGTTATTGTAGCTCTAATTCATAAAAGAAGATGAAGGTTATGAAGCAGGGGTGTGCACAAAAATTGTGGGGCCTGTCACAAACGACTTTTATACCCCCCCCCCTCCCCTATTATTCACCCATCGCTTTAAAAATCTTGAACCCCCTTCAGGCTTGGACCTAAGCACAACAGGTGACCTCACCCCCCCCCCCTCTCACTCCAGTATGAAAGAGATAATGACAAATGTGAAGAAAGCTGAACCACTCAACAGAGTCAATGGCTTTTTATATGCAGAAAAACTTCAAAGTGTTTTGGAAGTCAGGGATATCAATGACAATGTTTTTCTAGCCATGAGCATTTCTTAAAAAACAGTAAGGCAAGAAAGAGACAACAAGACATTTCAAAGCATTTTAACTAACTTCTTTGCAGAAATAAAATTCACACAAAGCAAGAGTATTTGAATTTTTATGATTATTTTACTCGGTTATAACGAGCAAGTATCGCGGTCCCTTCACGGTTTATCGCGGCAGAAGAATATGTTTGCATATAAATCAATGTCAAATTAATTGCTCCTTCACATTTTGCCAATCCCGCGAAAGCATTAATTAAAATAGTTACAACCAAATCCAGTTGAACAAAAATGGATGAAAACTTACTATATGATGTTTTTCCCCTAGAAATACTTATAACTTGATTCACAAGTATAGTTTTTAAAAGTTTCTTCGCCGGCAAAGACTTCACCACAAAAAATAAACAAAACACAAAATCGTTTTCACTTTGGACTGCAAGAACTGCTTCCGAAACGATCAAACAAAACAGCCTCTGATAATTTTCAAAAATATTGGAAAAAACAAATTCCTCTTAGCATGGTTCTCTACTTGCATTTACTATCAACGTTCAACAGCCCCTATCAATCAAGATTCAAGAACTCTACAGATTGAGTCCAAGTTCATGGTCCGTGTAGCAAAAATTCTGACAGATAAAGGAAAAATAAATCCTAATCCCACATTGGTGATGGCGGACATTAATTACAGCTAAATCCTGGCGATTTTTACAGGGAAATTTACGGCAACCTTGACGTTTGGCGACGCAATGGTTTGGCGCGCGAACAAACGGTAGATACACGAGGACGAGGGGGCCTGAGGATTTAGGTGATTGTGAGGTACGTTTTAATGATTAATTTGAATTTATGTTTCACAAAAACACAAATTAACTCTTGAAATTAGTAATGTTGCAAGTTTCATTTGTTATTTCAACGAATATTTATTCAAAAACTGCCTAATGACTTGCAAAATGGTTTCGCTCGATCTTAAATGTCATAAATGTGATTTGATGTCAATAACATGTTACAATGTATTTAATATTGAGCTATTGAGATGAAATGATTAATTTATGTATTTCTCTTTCTTCAAAGTGATCTCGTAATGGTTTGGTGCTCGTGAACATGAGAACAAAGAGGATTTTGCTTTGATTCATAAAGGAAACAAACAATGGTACAATTTTATTCATATTTTAATTAAAGCATAAGTAAACTTAGATAACGGCTTGTAATTCAGTGTAGATTTCATATTAAATCAACTAATTTCTAAAGAAATGCATCTTAATAGTATCTTACAAAACGGTTTCGCCCAATGATGAACGTCGTTATTATGGATATGAAGTAATAAGGATTTGATTTCAATAATTTCTTGCTATCATTATTTCTGCAATAGTTATTATATTTAGCTTCCTATATAGTGTATCTGTTTCATTTGAGTAAAATTGCAAAGTTACAGACAGGAGCAAAATATGGTATTTTCTAGAAGAAAAATAATTTATGCATTTTTCTTTTTCAAAATGCAGGTACCTATTGACCAAATTATGTTTTTAAACAGGAGTATATTCATCTGATGCAGATTCTTACCTTTTTGAATTATAAAACAGTTATCAAACAATCATTTTTTTCCTTCTAGCTTCTGCTATTTAATAGAATTCTGTGTAACGGAAATCTCAAATTAAATAATTCACTCATCATCCTTTAAAAGATCTGTCAATCATGCTTTTATTGCTGAATTGCTTCATGACTTTCAGAAAAATAACATGCAGATTTGATTTTCTTGCCAGTTCTAGATATTGTCACATGCTTAAGGATAAATACTGAAGTATTTAAATCAAAGTATCATGTGGGGTGCAGTAGCTGTGAGCAGCAACAAACGCTCCAGGTTAAAGTGCTTATATGTTGAGGATTTTTACTGCTTGATATTTGTTTTTATTCTTGAGATTTTTTCTCCATTCGCTGAAAGATGTCCAATCTATTTTAATTTATTACAGTTCTACTTTTTGAAACTATTATATATTGTTTATCTGTGTAATTATTCCTAGGCTGTTATGAAACTTGATCCTCAACTTGAATTGGTTTTGTATCATACTATAATTTGAGAATTTTCCTGTAATAAGCAGGTCGTGCATTCAATTCTTGAATAATACTTTTTATGAATTTGTCTTACTTCTATTCTTGATGTAATATTATGAAGCAATCATAGCTGAAGTATTTTTTTTATAATAGATGGTCACACCTTAGTGTAATATACAACAAAAAAAGAGTTAAAGAGAATAAGCTATTGATAACAGCTAGTTTACTATTGTACCTGTTGAAGAATATTTTAATTAATAACATGTTGAGAAGCAAAATATACTAATTATTTTCTGAATAGGATGGATACCTATTTAGAACTATTGTATGCCATTCCAATAGCATTGTTATAGTGTTGCATTCAAATTTTAGATTAAGTTTTTCCTCCCCAGAGTCTAAAAACTGTTTCTGGTGTCCAGTTGCAGAGGCTGAAAATTCCTGACTGAATGGCACATAGTAGAGGGAATTGGTTTCATTTGCTGCAGTTTCCTCTGCTTATGCTTTTCGTTTTTTTCCGAGCTTGCAGAGTAATTACTGAATCAACGGAAGTGTGGGTATGTTTGAGCTTTAAAATTGTTACTTTCTTATGGATGCTATTCTCTATTGTTAATCTGTGTAATTGGAAACTTGGGTTACTCCCAGACTGTTATGAAACTTGATTCTCAACTTGAATTGGTTTTGTGCCATACTATATTTAGAGAATTTTCTTATAATACACAGGCAATGCATTTAATTCTTGAATAATCTTTCGTATGAATGTGTCTTGCTTCTATTCTTGATATAATCTCTATTATGAAGCAATCATAGCTAAGTAAATTTTTTATATAATACATGGTTACACCTTGGTGTAATAGATGACAAAAAAAGTAATAGCAAATAAGCTATTGATAACAGCTATTTTACTATTGTACCTATTGACAAAATATTTTAATTACAAACATGTTGAGAAATAAAATATATTATTTTTCTGAACAGGATGAAAAACGGTATTGTGTCCATTAGCATTGTATAATATTGTTGCTTTTAAATTAAATTGTTTTTTCTTCCCAGAGTCCAAGAACTATTTCAGGTGTCCAGTTGCAGAGGCTGGAAATTCCCGACTGAATGGCACATTGTAGAGGGAATTGGCTTGATTTGCTGCCATTAACTCTGCTTGTGCTTTTCGGTTTTTTCCGAGCCTGAAGAGTAGCTACTGAATCAACTGAAGAATGGGATTCTCTCTCTCTCTCTCAACATTCCAGGGTCCCCATACTTACTACAACATGGAGATTAACCAGTTGGATGAGGCCTTGAAGATAGTTCTGGTTTTTTGATTCAGACCAGGAGCCAAGCAACCCCTGATCCAGCAGTCCCAAAAGTATCAGTTTGGCATGGGAACTTGTACTTTAACCATGGATATATTTAACAAGCCCTGGTCACCACTAACGATCACTGAGGTCTTCAATCGTCTGGAATAAATTCTGGAACACATTTTTTTATTTGTGTTATACAATCAACTCTCAATATCTCAAATATTCCTTGAGGGGCTGTGGTAACTTCCCATAACTTGAAGTTTGAACCAGTCTGAGATTTGAATGTATTATATATTTTCACTAAACATAATGAAGTGTAACCAAAAGTGTGGGGAATTAGTGTCATTGAACCCCTTAATTTCCAATGATTGGCACACTAAACTTTTTTTTGTGTGTGTGTGTGTTTTTTATAAATAAAGTTTTTTTTTCTCATATCACTTCTTTAAAAACCTCTCTCTCTCACTTTACACAACCTTTATAGAAATGTATAAAGCAATTTTACTCCAGGTGTGGGAGCTTCTTTGAACATCCCATGCTTTGCTCAGTGAGTCATCATCACAAATAATCCCTTTTCCTTGATACCTCATTGCTATTTTTTTCATGTCCTGATATCTTACCCAAGGGTGCCTCTAGGGTCAGGGACTCAGCTGCATTCCATGTAGTCTAGTAATCAAAGCTGATGTCATTAACCCACATAATCCCTGATCTGGGCCAAAGGGAAAACCGAAGATTTTTGTATTGCTATATGGTTATCCTAAGGCTTCATGTTAAAAGTAAAGATGCTTTTGAAAAAAATAATGGCATCAACTGCATCACCTGCTTAGCAAGATTAAATCAACTTTATTAAAAGAGTTTTGTTTATAACCATGTATAAAATTTCTGTTTCATTAATCACAAAGTAAAGATTACATATTTTGAAATGGTGCCTATATTTTTTGTAGCTATAAATAAAATTCTTATATCCAAGTCTATGTGTCTGTATATTTAGTTTTTTCGACTAAATAGTTATATTTTTGCAAACCCTCAAATTTGCTACTTCTGTGTGATATCTTACAAGTGTGATAAAGTTACATCAATTTATAAACTTTATTTTTGCCATAAAGAAGCCAGAAAGGGGAGGGACCATTTTAATCAGGTGAAGTCTGGTTGCTAATGTAGCAGATAAGCATTAGTTCAGTTATGTTTGATTAAATATGAGTAGAAGAAATTGTCTCAGACATACACTTCATCAATTGTTTGTATATTTATATATTACAGAGGATATGTTTCTCTTTTGAAAATGAACACTAATAAAAGGTATAATGAAATATTAATTAGAGAAAATAAGCATTAGTTTCTGACTAATTGATGAGTGGAAGAAATTGTCTCAGTCAGGCAATGTTCATCAAGGACATGCTTATTTATATATATTAGAGGATATGCTTTTCCCTTTTTTAAATCAATACATGAATTGTAAAAAGAGCTCACTCATTTTCGCTTTCTCTGTTGTAATTTCTTAGTTTTCCAGATTTTGTTTATTTTCCAAACATTGGCAGGGTTTAATTTCAAATTAATACTTTTATTGATAAAGACAATGTATAGATTAAAATTAAAAACTGTTGTGTAACATTTGTTTATCACTTCAAATTTTCTGAAAAATTGAAAAAAGTAATATATTTTTATGGCTGTGCTAACAACATGGGCGGATTTATGGGGGGTCAGAGGGGGGCAATGCCCCCCCAGTTTTGGGAGGAGTTTATATAGTAACAACTTATCTTCCAAAATCTTATAACAAAAAAAAAAGACATGATTTTTCCTTTTTTGAATAAGAAATTAAAGTTTATTTTTTTCTTTTAAACTTAAAATAGCCGTTTCTTACAAAGTTTGAACAATACTGTACAAGTGTATAATCTACTACTCAATTTCAGAGGCTGGAAAGTGCAAATTATTGATAGGTTCTAAAATCCCTGAAAAGAATTGGCGCAGTATAGCCTACAAGGGCTCTTGAACCAAAAACCCAATCTAACCAACCAAACCTTGAAAATAATTAGACAAGTTTTCGAAACTCCTAAGCAAAGTGTGCTTCAATTTTATTTCTTATCAAATGTATAAATTAAGAATTGTTCAAATGGGTAGTATGTTACTCTCTTGATACCTATTCTCTAAATCTGTGCACCATTTCTTTTAAAGTATTAACTTGTATCACAAAGCACTTGTAAAGCGTAAAACTTAAAAAAAAAATTATTTGCCTATTATTTCCAATTAACCCTTATAAGACTTCAAAATGCAGAATTTTATATCTATTTTAGATAATTGCCTCCGGAGGAGTAACCCCCGGGTCCCCTAAAACTGGAGATATTCTATATCCCACTTAAAAGGGAGCACTGCGTTACTCTTTTAATACCAGCCCCCTCTCTTTTAAGGTCAATTTAAAAATGACAGCATGATTACACACAGTAATGAAAACGACACATAAAAAAGTAAAGAATGGCCTTACGCATCACAGAAAACAGACAAAAACATGGGAGGGGGAGGGCAATTAAAAATGTTTCTTCAAAAAAAAAAAAAATCCTGCCCCTTCAGGAACTCAGTCCTAAATCCGCCTATGGCTAACAAAGGGCGTACCACAACTATGGAACCTGGGCCAAATTGAAAATATCAAAGAGATTAAAATTCATGGTTGATATTTCTAAGTTCCACCAAAATGGAAGGGATCGGTGTAGTACATTCTGTCAAGAGGCCGCAAAATAAAGGATAAAGTATAATATAGTTAAATAGAAATGAAAGAGACTAATTAGTTAACAAATATTTTATTGATTTCCTCCCCCATTTTGCGGATTTATATGTCGTGTATTTTATTCATTTTCTCCCTTATGGAGAGAAAAAATTTTAAATATGTTTTTATTTATTTTTTTTTTTTTTTTTCTAGTGACTCAAGAATTTAAATGGAATATCAACGTCATTTTTTGCTGGTGCGGAGTAGAGATGCGACAATGCATTAGCATATCGGTCAGCGGCCACTTTAACAATTTTTTTCAGCCGATTTTTACCGATTAATCTGCGAAAAGATGCCACGAAGTGCCCACGATAACATTCGTACACATATATGAACGATGCCTCGGAAAATTATATTTCTTCTAAGGCTGCCGCGAATCGAAAAAGTTTGGGAACACCTGCGCTATGGGATAGAATCGAAACCAAAAGTGAAACTTTTCGGAAAACGATGGAGCGCGTTTCTATTCCCTAGTTTTCAATATATGAAAAAGAAAAAAAGCTACATTTTAATTTAAAAATGTAGATTTCACATGTTAAGAGCATCTGTTAAATAAGTGGAGACAAAACCAGAAAGTTAGAGAATGATGAAATTTTTTCAACAAACACTACCTTTATGTTGGTATGATGAATATGATTTTTGAGACTTTGATACTAATTTATATACCTGAAATTATTTTCGTTAGTAAATATTGGGCAAAATTTGACTATATTTAAAATTAAGCTGCCCAGCCACCAGAAAAAATGTCAATGCTTTATTGAAGGTATTTAATAAACGCCCTTTCATAATAATCGAAGCTTTCTTTTTTATTACTAATTTAAAATTGAAATATTTTCTTAGTTACTCCGTAAAATTACACATACAAATGTCTACGTATGCAGGCAGTCGAGGAGGGGGGCGGGGGAGGGAATAACAGTTGCAATTTGGCCTTGAGCTCACAGATTGGTCCTGTAAACGAGATGCCTGTTCAAAATTTTGTTTTGCGATTTTTTTTCTTTTTTTTTTAACTATGGGATTTTAGGAGTTTACTAACGAAAATTTTTTCTAGCATTTCATTTGCATTGGGCTGCGAAAAAACAAAGAAATAAATGCACCAAAAAAAAAAAAAAAAAAAAACTGATCTGATTAAAATAAAAAAATTATCTTCGTACTGAAATGAGAAATTTATATTAAACAAAGTATAGAATACGCAAATTTGCTATCCATTGCGAATTTTATTGAGGAACGGCTCCAGATGGGGACGGGTACCCCCCCCCCATTTGAGTTCAAGAAGAGCAATATATGTGACACGACCCCTCCCCCCTTTTCTGAATAACCCCCTCTAAAAGCAGAAGTTGGATCCGCCCTTGATTTATGCATGCTCTGACTGATTCGAGCACTTTATTATGTAAGCATGTATGTAAGTTTGTAGCAATGTGTCTTTTGTCCCAGAGACCCGCCATTTCAAATTTTCTGGAATGGAGGGAGGGGGATAATGTCCCCCCTCCATTCTAGAAACTTACATTATAAGTGCTCGAATCAGTCAGATTGTGCGCAATGCATTTAATTAAAAAAAAAAAAAAAACACACCAAATTCGTACAAAAATGCCCAATTTCAGAAACATTTAAAAAATCCAGGGGGAAAGGGCAATTGAATCCCTGATCACCCATATGACGAGCATGGTTGTATGTGTTGGGGGGGGGGGGATTCATGGGACAGAACTGCGCTGCCATTAAAATTTTCTTTACAGGTATTTTGGTTTCGTTCTTGGGGGGGGGGAGGGGTATCACACTCTTGAAGGAAAGGGCACCCCTGCAGATCATGGAACAAACTTTGCCGTTGATTTTTTTTCGGGGGGTTGAGGAGTATTTAAAGGAGTCTTTTTTCTTTCATTTATGGTGTCTCTTTTTTTTTTGGGGGGGGGGGACTTTGTACAGATAGCTCCAATGAGTTATTCGAGTCCCTGTATGAAAAGTTTATGACCCTATATGACTCTACCATAAGTATATTAATCAACTAACATATAACCAAATTTCACGGTGAAGTTA
This sequence comes from Uloborus diversus, assembly GCF_026930045.1. Lineage (NCBI taxonomy): Eukaryota > Metazoa > Arthropoda > Arachnida > Araneae > Uloboridae > Uloborus > Uloborus diversus. The sequence continues at coordinate 35,107,086 of NC_072733.1, read as the reverse complement.
TAATAAAACAAGTAACTGCATTTAAACTGTGTTGTTTGTTTGTTTGTGGCTTATTAGTGCTTGCTTTTCAAACGTGGTACAATTCGATTTTTTAAAAATAATTTTTCATATTTGCCTCTTATGTGACATTAAAAATATTTTTAAATTAATTAAAACGAATTGGATGAATAAAACACAATTTAGGAATGGTTCTTAAGTTCAATTATAAACTAATATATTTAAATCATTAAAAATAAAAAATGGGATACTTTCACGTGACGTTACAGCAGGTTTGTTTTGCATAAGACACGTGACTTTAGCATAGGACACGTGATCTATGCAGCTTTTGCTGCTTTGTTTTGGAAGCCATTGCTGACCACCCAGCTTCAGCTACTTGTCATCACCAGTGAAAAATTGGGTAAAACTAGCATTTTATTAGTCTCGCCGTAATATTTAAAAGATTTTAGAACAATAGAAATACATGATCATTCTGAAAACTTCAGCAAAATTTTTTCGATGCCTACGAAATGAATATGATTTGCAAAACCAATGAAAGGCTTGGAAGTTTGTAAAGAAAAGTTTGTTTCGAACCAGCATGTAAGTGAACTACGAACGGAAGTAATGAAAAGTTATTTTTCCTGAGATTCTGCACCGTATTTTATTTATTTTTTAATACATTACAGAAGAATCATGAAATGATATTAAGTGTTTAACTAAGCAAACATCCTTATAAAATAAAAAAGAACTGCAGGTGATCAAAAATAAATAGTTGATTTTTTGTTCCTAACCAATACAATGTTTTTTTTTTTAGAGTTCTAGATCGATATATAGAAGTAAATAGTGCATGAGTTTTCTTATTTACTCTATGTACAGTGTCTTTTATTGACGATATTCTAAGCATTAAAGAGTCAGAATTTTGATTTTATGATTTAATGGACAACTAATAAACAAGTTGCCTATTTTTCTCTGCTGGTTTTGTCTTTCAAAGTCAACCAATTTTTCTGTTCTGTAACTGGAGTGTAATGAATGACATTAGGCAGTCACATTACAGTGACATTTGGTGATTATCCATCCCTCGGAAAAGCAGAAATGTTTCTTTTATGACCATACAAAACAACTGAAACAAACTTCACCCTTTCTCCTCTGAAATGGAGCGACATCCCTTTCAATTTTTTTCTGGCTACGCCAATGTTACAAGGACTTTATTTCTTGACAGTCGAACAATTCAAACTGCAGTGAATGATGATAGCAGATCATTATCATTATCCCGCAGACTGTTTTTTGCTAAGCAATTTTCAATCTGTTGCGAGAACCCTCAGTTTTCTTGAATTTAATGTGGCTTATGTTTAGGCAAGCCAGATTTTTGTACTGTTCAAACGGAACATCGAAAAACTCCCCCCACCCTTCAGCGTAGCAAGTATTCAAAAGGGTAGGGATTTGTCGTTCATGAACAAACGAGTCAAAAAGAACGAACCCTTAAAATGAAAGATCCGTTCGTTAACTAAAAAATGAACAACCATTCCTTTGAACGGTGAGCATTTGGAAAATTTTATTGATGCACTTGTGATAAAATCGTATTTTTAAAAAAATACTTTCATCTTCAATTTTTTAATGGGCATTCAATTTCAAATTTCCTTTTTCTCAATGCAGTACAATATCTTCTTTTCGAACCTTTTTACTTTCTGCGTTATTCATCATTTTTCTTTGACCATTGCAGTTAATTTTCTATTTTCCAATGTAGTTAAATTTACATTAAGCAATGTTTTGTGTAACTGGTTTGGGCTACTAGCAAAATGTTTGGACATTCCACTTCTTGTCCCAAGCACCTGCTGAAATCCTTCTCACGCTTTCTGTCACCAAAGTTATTTCTAAAAATAATTTTTATCACTTTTCTGGTGATCATTTTATCTTCTATAACATTCCTATCAGCTACATTCTATATTGATTTTAATTTATTTTTAACTTGCTTGGCGATTTTGAAGTCGCTTATTTTACATTCAATATCCAGGGATTTTTAATAAAGATTGTCTAATTAGTCCCCCATTTAAAAAAGTGTTGTCTTTTTTTCTTCTGTTCTCATCGGTACTGTGGAATAATTTTGAAATTCTCTAATATTTAGGTGAGTACCTTTTTTTTAAATTAAGTTCTTCGGTACTCCGGCTGAGCTACCAATACATTTGTTGTTACTTTTTCGTGTCGGCAACTGAGAAATGACTTACAAAAAAAAAAAAAACTATAATTGCTATATACATCTAAATCTGAATAAAAATTTTTGATCAATTTTTCATAGGCATTTTTTATTACTTTAAAATAATTTTAGTTATTTTTTCTTTAAGAATATTACTGATCTTATGAAACCTTTCGAGTCTAAGTGAGTATGTTGTGCAGAGATCATCTGTAATTTTTTTCAAATGTACGAAGTAGTTCAAATGAACGAGTTGAATGAACAATCCTCTGATGTGTGTGTGTGTGAACAGAAATTAAATAGAATGACATTGCCCTCCCCTGTTTTTTTTAAGAGTTTTAGAGGGTGGTTCATTCTCAATGCCAGGGGTTGGCATTGAGAATTGCCTCCCCCCCCCAATGTGACCAGACGTCCTGCTTTTTGTCTTAGCGGGAATGTCCCGCCAAAGTGTCTCGCTTTGTCGAAAAAGTCCTGCTTTTTTTGTTTAAATTCTGTCACACAAGAAATATAACATACAATCTAGATTTTTTAAACGCTTTTTCGATTTTTTGCTGTCAGTAAACGTAAGAACGCCATGTAAAATGTTATTCTTTAATGTTTAATACGCTGCAAGTACAAATGAAAATAATAATTTTGATTAATAACTTTGTTGTGTGATGCAATATTCTTTACATCAATACTATTAAATTATTTTCAACTTGAGTTCTTTATTGGTACATTTGAGTTATTTCTTGGCATTTTTCTGTTACGTAAAATATTAAGCCTGTGGAAAAAAAAGCTACTCAACCCCCCCTCCCCCCATCATGTGTCCTGATATTTAACTTGAAAAATCTGGTCACATTCCCCCCCCCCCCAAATTTTCTCCACCCTCTTTCCCCCCTTTTTTTATTTTCTAGCTCTCTTTTTTATGTTTTATTTTTTAAAAATATGTTAATTTAATTTTTTAACATTTTTTTTAGTTTATTTATTTATTTTTAATCATTATTATCATCATTATTTTATTAGAAAAGTTCTGTGATATGCCAATGAAAACACACGTACACATACAAACTAAATAAATAAATGAAATGAAATATAAACAAAATAAAATAAAATAAATAACTTGAATCAAAAATGAATCAATAAATAAATTTCAATAGAAAAATTAAAAAATCCCCTCCAAAAATTTTGATAGTGCAATTTGCGCCATAATCCCGCTCTGTGGGCACCCGTGCTCAATGCCATGAATAAATTGTAACTAATTTTAATGATAAATCAGGGGTAATAAATAATACATGATGCAATCAGATACATTTAAATATTTTATTTCCTACACGTTAATATTTTTAAGTTACTTTAGTAGGAAGGAAAGCTTTGAATGAGAAATAAAAATTTGAACGATACTTACGCATTCTTTGCATTGGCCAGGACTGTTTTAGAAGACTGTTTTCTCGCTGTAAAAATTCCTCACAAGCTAATCCAATATTAATTTTACAGGTCAACTTTACCTCAGAGCAAGACTAACTTATGTCCACAATCGCTACTTTATAGGAAAAAAAAGGAACATTTGTCTGGATCATTCAAAGGATAAGGGGTGCCCTCTTTTAACACTGGTAAATAATTACAGTTGATTGTTTTTTTTTTTTTAGAATTACGTTTGCATGACTCGATATGGACTAGGATTATACATACAATGCAGAAAATCGCAATTTATAGACTCGTGTCAGTCTGGCTCTGAGGTACAGAAATGAGTTTTTGGACTTTTTCGGTCATCTGTAATCAAATTTATCTTTTTCCGCTACGTGAAGTAAACCAGCCAGGACACCGAGATTTTGTTTGAAGACCGAGACTGTCATGGTCAAACCAGGACTTCTGGCAATCCTACTTATAGTCTACAATTTCACCATCCAATAATGACTTAACCTTCCGAAATGGCTACTGCATAATAGATTTTTCTGTATGTTGCAGTGTTATATTTTGTTGCTTTTATATTTTTCTTAAATCTTATAATACCACCAACTTTAATTTTAAAACTCATATATTATTGCTTATTACAAGAAAAAGAAAGGATTATTTTCTCATAGCATGAGTATTGGAAAATAAAATCTGTTTATTGAAAACTAGTATTACATTAGTTTTTATGAATCATAAGGCAATCAAATGTAAAAATAGTACATGTCTGTATCATTGTATTGTTTAATAAAAATATTTGTTTGCATTTAATGAATTTATTTTTTCCATTTAAATCCATATTCACTTTAAAACAGCCTAGGCTGATACCACAAGAAGTTATGATTCATTAAGTTTGCTTCAGATATTGAACCAAAAGTGAAAACATATAAAATGCATTAAATTTGAACCGGAACAAAAGAGCTTAACTTTAAATTTACATTAATGTCATACTAAGTACTGGTTTCATTTCAATGTATATTGTGACTCTGATAAGTTTAAGCTTGACCTTGATAATGTTTATATTCTTTTGGGATATCAAGGAAGGGTAATTGGCACCAAATTGAGTTGGGTTGCTTTTGTAGAAGTTTCTCAAAAGTATTCCAACCCAAATCCGTGCAGCTGCACGTCCCTTTTTCATTGAAGTTCCCAAAAAGAAGTAGTCAAGGTCAAGCTTGCATTTATCAGAGCCACACTATAATTTTTCTTTCTCAACACCAACTTTTTAATTCATTTTATAACTTTTGATACTGGACCCAAAATTCATGATTTTTTGTATCATGATTTAATTTTTAATTGCATTAAAAAATTTAACTGCTACGTTACAGATTCATCATTTACGCATATTACACATTTTATTTATTATTATTAAGCTCAGCGTTTTCGATTTGAAAATTTTAATGTACTGAAAAAAGGTGGATAGGGCGGTTTTTCCCAGGGTGGACAAAATCTGACAACTTTGCCTTTCGGTGATATTTTGCATAGCTTTGAACCCGACATTTCTTTGAAGAAACTTCTCAAGATACCATTTAAGGATTTTTTTTCCTCTACTAAATGCTTTCACTTGATTCATAGCATATTATAGGATTCTAATAGAGAATTTTATCCGTTTATATTGATTGTTTTCAGTTGTAAGACGTGAATTTTTTGATAAGTTGACCAAAAGTTTAAAAAGATGTGATATATGGAAATTCACTGTATATTATTGTTTACATTTTGTTTCACTAGCTGTGAAACTAGCTAGCAGACGAGTGACCGAAGCAATGGTTCGGTCACTCGTCTGGTCATCGGTGCTGATTCTACTTTAGCTACCAGTTTGTTTGGCACTTTATGCTTCCTTAAGAGGTTTTCCACCTCCATCTCACTCACTTCTTATGCCGGGCTGATGAGTGCTAATAAGCACAAAACTGCAGTCCTCGGCTGGAATTGACTGAGCTGGCGGTGTATTTCATGTATTTCCGCCTTAACCCTGGCTATAGGGCGGTAAGTTACTGAAAAGTATATATGGACTTTCAATATTTTACCCCGCCATGGAGAACAACATAGTGGCATGTTCTAAGTATGAAATCTCTCACTACACAGCAAATCATGGATTATACAAAGTATAGTTTTACCATATGGACACATCAAGCCATTGTTGCGTATATATAGATTATTGTGTGTGTGTGTTGTAATATTTTATTTTACTTTACCCTGGTAAACTTTGCTTCTTTAATAGTAAATTGATAAAAATTACCCTCTTATCCATACTATTCACTACTAATCAGACTGCCTATTGTTTGGGAGGAAAACTTTTTGACGCTTAAAATACATATTACTCATTAGTCTTAAAACCAATTTTGAATGTTCAACAGTTTGTATAAAAAATAACAATGACACATTCAAATAAAATAATTTTATTTTCAAAAAAAATCCATTGTTTTTATGAAAATCGGCCTTCTTGTGTGCAAAATTTTTCGCTATGCCAATGAATCTGATGGGATGTTAGCCACTTCAACTGTGATAACCTAGAAATATAAGTTGCATGCAAATCCTTCTCATTTGAGTATGAAAGGTTTTTTAAGAAAAATAAAGTTCTGCATCAATTTCCACACTACCTTAAAGTGGCATCCAGACTGGAGCATCATAAAACAGCTTCTGAACATGACCTAAGATCAAAAGCACTCTAGTGTGGATGCCACTTTGGAGGTATGATGCAATAAGCGCATTACCCCTTTTTGCAGAAGCAAGGCGGGTTCCCCAGGAGGTATATTTCCATCACAGAAAAGAAAAGCTATTTGCTACTATTTTTAAAATGTCATTAAGAATTGATGGTGTAATAATCATTTACAAGAGTTGTTAGATAGTTCTAACTAATGGGAAAATTTTATACCAGGTATGTATCCAATGAAGGTGTAAGAATTGGAACATTTCTCCATTTATAAATGTTCATCCATCTGAAAATGCAGCAGGAAACTAAAAAATACAAAATTGTGTTTGGAAAATCAATAATTTTATGTAAGGACATTACACAAATATTTTATTTACTTTGAAAAATAAAAAATCATTTATAAACAGAAAAGATATTAAAAGTAATACCTCTAGTGTGATACTTAAATGTCCAAAAAAAAAATATTTACTTGAATTGACTGGTTCTCAAAAATATTCATGGATGCAAGCCTTCATTGAGTTAGCACACTTTGTCCTTTGCCTAATATTTTAAATAAAAGAAATGAATAAAATTGTAGAAAAGTTATCAAAATTCAACATTTGACAAAAAAAAAGAAAAATTAATTTGAATTATGAAAATTTGAATCCAAATTATGTTTTTCGCAATCATGAGTTGCGACAGGACCCTACTCATTGGAGTTATCGTTTCTGGAAACAGCTCCTGTCCCTCCAAGCCAGCCCCTTCTCCTGGGCCTGGGCGGTTACGTGTTTAAAGTTTTGTGTATGTAGGCGCGCGTTCGTGCATGTGTCGGCTTGTGTGTGTGCGTAGACCTGTGTGTATGCATGAAGGCGCGTGCGTATGTGTGTAAAAGCGTGTGTGAGTTTATGAGCGTGTGTGTAAGTAGGACATGAACACCACCGCCGAGCTGATTTTAGAGGACAGTGGTTAGGACCAGAACAGCCGCGCCTGCAGAGGCTCAAGGTCCAAGCTGAAAAAGGAACCACAACGCCAAGGACGGTCAAATGAAAACAATTAGCAATCGTTATTGCTCAAAAAAAAAAAAAAAAACACAAATAAGCAATTGTTGAAAATGCAAGAATATTAATGAACAACAAATGAGCGATTTTCGGGAAAAATGTCCCGTTCGTAATGCTGGAGAATCAAAAATCAGGATACTACGTATAAAAAGCGAAAGAGATCCTTAAAGAGGCATAATAATTTTGTATCGGGATGGGAAAAAAAAACTACGTTTTGTTACAAAAATTAGAATTGTTTACAAGACATTTAAAAATATATGAATAATTTTCCACATTACAGTCAAATCTCAATAACTCGAATATTCCTTTATCTCGAAGTTTTCATCAGATGCCAAACTTTTGAGACTGTTGTGAAAATTCCCCATAACTCGAACTACCAACAACTCGAACATTTTAGCCCATGGGACTTCGAGTCATCGAGAGTTGACTGTATTTCCTAACAAAGAATTAGTCTACTTATCTTCTGTTTCAAACACAAGTGACATTTCAATGAAGCACGGTCATGAAAATGCTTCATTAATAGATCAAAATATAAATGGAATCTTTCTTGCACTCAGAGTTATATTTTTACTTTCATAACTTAAAATTATATCTATGAAAAAACAGTATTTTTAAAGAAATTTTTAAATTTGATTAACGAGACTACTGTAATGTACATTGGTTTGAAATGCACTTCTTAATTTCACTTCAACAGCTTTGTCAAAAATGTTTGTATTCTCGTTGGGCCCTCACACCGAACATAGTATAACAGTAAAGCAGACCTGTAGGTACTCAGAAAAGTAATTTTGCATTGAAGGTGCACTGCTTGGCATTCAATTTATGGTACGAGATTTGGAGAATCACATAATATGTATACAGTATAGAAAATATGTTTAATCATCCAATGATAAATATAGAATGATAAGTGTTCTTCATCTCTTCAGCAGGAAATTACTAAGATTTAAAAGATATAAATATGGCACAGCTCCAAAGACTAGTTTTAATCATTAAAATTTTGTACAGTATTTATATTACTTGACAAATATCACATGAATTTACAATTAATATACCTGAATCAATGGAATGCATGAGCTGTATATGAATGTTGAAAATTTATTTAACCTGAGAACTAATGTTGGGGGATGAAGGAAATAAGAATAAATTCAGGTAATTGCAGGACTAGTAGAATAAACCTTTGTATTCAACAAGAGAAAATAATTTATAGTTTTTTTGCACTTGGTGGTATAGTTTTTTTTTTTTTTGTACTAATAGTGAGACAAGTTTACAACATTTTTTGATACTCAAAGCTAAAAAAAAAAATAACTGAAAAAAAATGAATGATTTGTTTATAAAAATTCCATTATTTGATTTTTTTTAACGGGAATAAATGAAAATTCAAGAAGTATTATACATATCATTCAACTTTACATGGGCAAAACTGATGTAAACGTAACGACTATAAAGTGGAAATTAATGACGAAATAACTTACTATGCTTCAGCAGCTCGAGGCATAAAATTTGTATTCCTCCTTCTTACAAGATGGCTTGCACAAAAAGAAAGAAAAAGTTGACACAGCATCAGTTTTCAGTACTCTTTTTTAGTCAGATAAAATCCTTGTGGTCATACATGGCCGTTGTGACAACCTTGAATATCGTGATTTGACATTGACAACCGATTTATTTTTTTAGCTCTGTAGTTGAATGTGGAAGGATTTTGAGGGATATTTCCTGCTCCTTGCATTCTTCTTTATCATCATTATTCGTTCATCTACACGCACAACCGCTTGTTAGCATTTTTCTTTACGAAAAAACCTGATTTCGACAGCTAACGCCACGCTCCCAATACCTTTAACATTACCATATGCGTTTGTTTTGCATAAGGAGCCGTATCCGCGGTGTTCTTCTTCTCGGCGTGAAAGTATCCCATTGTTTTTGTTAAATTTTTTTTTTCTTAACTGTACACCATTAATGAAGTAACTTAACTTGATCCGTAACGATTGTATCAAAAGAATTGCTTCATTTTGCTTATCGCTAAATATGGCGATAAACAAAAGAATCTAGCAACCTTTTTCAAATATGGCGGTCATTGGTTTCTGATAACCACGCCTTAATATTCGCACGAAATGATGCCATTTTCAAACTTAACATATTAGGTGAAGCCGTAAATCGGATAAAACCTTAACAAGCTTCTCCGCTACAATGTTCTGCCACAGTATTAAGCTAGCAATGGATTTTACTTTTCTTAATTGTTGTTAGTGGTATTCTTGTCTTTTTTTACATATTTTGCGCTAGGTTTGTGAGGATGCGATTATTCTTAATGCATTGATTGTTCATAAACTGTAGATTTATTGGTTTTCTTATATATCCGAAACTACTCAACCGATTTTTCTCAAATTTCATATCTATGTGTCATTTGGTCCAACTTAAAAGATAGGATAGTTTTTATAATTTTTTATTGCAAATTTCATATTAATTATGCAATAATAGTGTGAATTAATTGTTTAGTTCTAAAAATTCTTAATAGATGGCGGTGTAAGTCGATATAACTCTAACATCGTATAACTTCATGCTAAAAACACCATGATAAAAAAAAACTCAGAAATGTTACTTAGAATTTCCATATAACTTTTCGGGATATTACAGGTTATTATTCACTTCCTGAGAAAATCAACTATATTTTTCAAAACGTTTCCTTGAATTGCTACAAATTGCAGATTTGAGTATCCAGATTAACTAAACGTATTTAATAGGTGTATCGGTTTCGGAGCGATTACGGTTCGTCCAGATTGATTCAACATCAAGTGCGAAGAGATATCTGGATCACGAAGCTTTGCAAGAGTTGCAGAGAAACTACATTCGAGCTACTTGCTTGAGAGTATGTCTTCGCATTGGCAATGCGTGCATTAATGCTTTGAGAAGCAGGAACGTTCCAGGCTATTATATTAAACCTGCGTTAGGCTTCTCTAAAGGTGCAAGAATCATAACTGCCTTTAACCAAGAAGACTATTGAATTCTTCAAAAATATTCCAGTTGATTTCAGGAAGGTTAATGAATTTAAGCGGAAAACAATTATTTTCTTTATTTTGTTCCCCAAGAGATTTTTAATATCATTAATTCTTGCAAAGATACGTTCGCAACAGAAAATTGCAGTGACAATAGCATCGTCAGGCATTGCGGCTACTTTTTTTAGATGGTGGACGAACAGCACATTCAGCTTTAAAGTTGCCTAATTCATAAACAAAACGCAATGTGTAAAATTAAAGAAAAAAAATGTGGAATGGCTGTAGTGTTGCAAGAGAGTGAAATTATAATTTGGGATAAGTGTATTAAGGCTCATGAGTAAAAGCATTCATTCGAAGCACATCATAGGATTGTGCAAGATTTGAACGGCAACGATAAACTTTTAGGCGAAATTGTCTGAATACTGCTGGGGACTTCCGGCAGACATTACCAGTTATTCCGATGAAATCAAATGATTAAAACAATGATGATTAAAACAATCGTTGTTATAGCGTAATGATGGTACGCCGTCACTTGATAGTTGGGTCACCGACTTAGTTAACACTGATTTGTAACGTATAACAACAGAGCAATGACGCTGTCGCAGCTACTGACGGCTGGAAAAAAAAGCTCCCCATTGATGCTGAACAAGCCTATACAGTTGTCGATGAAAACAAAGCAGTAAACATTCCAACTGAATTTTTAAATTCCCTGGAGACACCAGGAATGCGACTACACGATTTCCGGTTGAAAATTGGATCAACAATTTATTCTTTTTCGCGATTTAAACCCACCTAAATTACGCAACGGTACACGTTTCTTCATCAAAAGTCAACAATTTTGACGGGAAAGTTTAAAGGAGAAATGTTTGTGTTGCCACATAATCCATTAATAGCGTCATAATTTTCAAACACATTTGAAAGACTTCAATTTTTGATTCGTTTAGCTTTCGCAATAAATACATCTCAAGAACAAACAATGTCTTCTTCCGGTTTGGACTTGAAACATAAATATTTCTATAATGGGCAACCATATATCGCCTACTCACAAGTGGAAAGTTATCATACTTTTCGTATTAGCAAAAGACTATTTAAGCAAGAACATTGTGCACAACTTAGTGCTTAGACAGTTTTCAGTTTTCAAATAATAGAAACAATAGTTCGAAGTCAATGTTATCTACTTCATTGAAAAAATTTAATTTTTTTATGTTTTTAATTTAGTTAGTGTATTTTGTAAAGAAGTTATTGATTACAAACTATAGAGGAAGCTGAGGTGAATAAAATGTAGTGTAGAATCTTAAAGTGTATGGTGGTTTACGCTTATTTTCTACATTCGGTTATTTTACAATCAGTTTCGATATTTACTATCACTTTCAAGTTATTTTTGCTTTTTTTTGGCCGAAGTCATACTTACAAAATTTACTAAGCGTAAGTATAGTGCTTTTTCCATGGAAAATTTAGTTAGTACTTACTGAATTCAATAAGTACTTTCTTCAGCCTGCACTGTAAAAAAAAAGAAAAAAATCCGAAACGTTACTGAGTAAAAATTTTCGATAATTGCTTGCAGTTCTGGCTAAGCTTTGGCTATGTTTGCATTACTGCTTATAGAAGTTCCTTAATAAATCAGAAAGGTGCTACGCTTTTTTTTTAATCCCTTCCCAAGTTTACACTAAAGTTCCAGAAACACGACTAGCTTCAAACGGATAGATCTTCGAATTTTTCAAGAGACTTCCGAGATAATTTCAGGAGGGTTATGAACTTTTATCGGAAAACTTTCCGGGTTTTGGCATGACATGTTACTGGCAGAAATTGGCCACATCAGCTGCCCATAATTTTCCAGGAACATTTATGAATCGTTTTTACATTAAATCACGCCCATTATCAATCTCAATAAAATCGGCTATACTATTTTTAGCTCTATTAAAAATATTTATTTGATTCTATCAAAATAATGAGTAAAAGTTTATTTTAATCCAACTTCTTTGCCACAGCAACGCGTGGCTGGGTCAGCTAGTATATATATCTAAAAGCTTTATTTTTTTTTTAAAAAAAGCTTTTTCATATGCATTTTTGGGTTGGTTTCCGCCTGCAGCATAAGGTGTTAATAATGTCCCTCATGGGGATCTCTGGGGCCCCTTTCTGCCGCAGATAACTTGAGAAACCAATCTCGCAACTCGACGGCAACTCTACCGGTAGCGTTTTCCGAACGCAGCATACCTCTGCTGCAACTATTTTGGCTTTGCCTCCAATCATCAGTTATTTTATGCTACTATTTGTCTGTCAAAGCGTGGGTAAAATACGTAGTCTCTGATTGGCTGTAGTAGAACTCGGCGTTCAGAAAAGCAACCACTCACGGTTTCCTGTCTCCAATCAGGTATGCCTGCCGACGGCTGATTAAGGGGAGAATAGGTATGTAATGTTGTTGTTTGTTCATTTCCTCCATGTTACATCCTTGTGTCAAAGACGACTTACAACAGAGATTTCTCAATCTTTCCAGTTCAGGACAAAATATGTTTGAGTAAAACTACTTCCGAAAGTAAGAATTGAAGACACCTATTTCTTTTATTGCAAAGTTTCTGATTCGTTATGTTTTATGCTGTTACTGGTTCAACCCTTGTTTAAGAAAACTATAAATAACCTGACATTTTTGTTCGCAAAACGGGACCTTATTCTTATTAATTCCACAAAGCAGTTAGTTGTAGCTTGTGTTCTGATTTAGGTGTTTAAGAAAAAGTACATGTCCTGAAAGTAACTTTTATTTCTTTATTAGGGGGAGCAGCGTGGACCCTTGGTTTTAACCCTAGCGTCTATGACCAAATACTTCCCTTACTCTCAATACCCGGGTACATATTGTGAATTTTAAAAATAGTAGAGCAAGAAAATAATTTTTTTTCTGACACCCATTCTATTTAAATAGAGCTTTTTCTTCCACCCTGATCTTGAGAAATGTGGTTCCTGTTTTTACCGAAAAACGAAATGGCTTATTGTTTTTCCAGCGTTTTATGCTTACGTTTCACGCTGAAAAGTCTGTTAGAAAAAAATGTTTTTCTCCAGTTTTTTGGTAATTTTGGATATGTAGGGTTCGTATGCCCTTGAAAAACTCTGAAAAGTGCTTGAAAAAAAAAAAAAACAGTTCATTTTCAAGTGCTTGAAAAAGATTCTTAATGCTTAAGTTCTCTCAATAGTCATCGGATTGTGCTAAACCGGAGATATGGCGACACGGCCGACTATTTAATTTAGGCAATTTGACACGGAATGATCCGTGTTTGGGATTTCAATCCTTTTGTATCTTGTTAATATTTTGATGTATTGTACGACAGAAAGATATTTTGACGTACCTTAAATTAGTTTACTTTTTGTTTAATTCCTTTGTTAATTAATGAAATTAATTTGGAAACCATTCCGGCAGCAGAAACTTCGAAACGTAAGCCGTGCGTGCGTCGTCGCAGATTTTTCATTGGCCTGCAGACAATTTTACAAAAGAACAAAAAGAATAAATAAATAAAATTAAAAAAAGGGGGGGAATACAACTTGGCAGTTATCGTTTAGAGATAATTTTTTGACTGGAAAGTCGATGGATGCTTTCAGCATATCAGCTAGAAACATAGTCGCCATATTTGGTCATTCACAAGATCAAAGTAGATAAGATGCTTAGGCTGTTGTCCCAAGAGATTGGCGCCAAGGGAAAATCAATATACTCCCGTAATCAAAATCAACAGCAAATATCCTCCCGATCTTTGTTGCATACGACGTGATTTTCAGTCTAGAATGGATTGAGATAATATAGTGGAAAAATTTTGCGTTTTTTCAATTTAAATTAAGTTTAAATGAAAATCTCGCTTGGCGACGGTTTCAGAATAGTAACCATACACGCACTAAAAACTGAACAACTTTACGTCCTACTACAAATCCTGTAATAATATTAGAAAAAAAGCAGTTATCGATGGTTCATAAGACTTTGAGGGTCTTAATGATTATTTTTAAATTTCATTTTCATCAATTTTTATATTTTAAAGTGTGGATGTTTTAAAAACTTGTCTAATTTTCGGGCATTTAGTTCCAATCTTCTCATGCAGGTGTCGCTAAAGTAAGAAATCTGAAAAATACCAGTCTCTCCCATTTTTCCTAATTAACTCTACCATAAATCACTTAAGCTTTTTCCCAACGCGAGCCACTTGCCTCAGGACTCACTTGCGAGCTCCTCCTTTCTTCAAAGTCTGATAACGATGTTTCCCGGGGGCCCAGGGAATCGACTCCCCATCGAAAAGTGGTTGAATGCATTCCTTAGCTAATTTCAGCTTTTCACTGAGGCATTTTTTTAATTTTGTCGGTCTGTATTTTGTTGTTGTGAATGCCATTCTTTAATAAAATGAAAAATAAATAAATAAATAAAAGTGATTTTTTGGCTATTTTGAAACGAAAACATTTATATATGTTATTTTTTTAATTATAATTTATAAGATAAATGAAAAATCATAGTGTATTCTATGGTGATCAGTGGTGTAGCTACACTTTCTGCTGCCCGGGGCGATTCCTCAATTTGTCACCCTTTGGTTGAGAAACAGTCAAAAGTATTTAAAGGAAAAATAAGAATTTAATTACAGGGGTCTGGCCAAAGCAAATTTGGGTCCGTTAACGGACCCTTCACAAAAATCCAATCAACCAAAACGGACCTTTCACAAAAATCCGATCAACCAAAACGGACCCTTCACAAAATTCTGGTAAACTAAAACGGATCTTTCACAAATTGTTTATTGAAAGAGCAAATCTCAAATTAAAATAATACAGCATATTTAAAGTTAAATTAGAGGAATCATATTTTATTTTTTTTTCAAGCTAACTTCGCTTTATTAGGATGCAAATAAATGAAAAGTCTCTTTATTTTTGTAACAAAGCTTATTTCAAGTTTTTAAAGGGGAATTCCATTTTTTTATGAGTCAATAATTTAAATGCTGAATCGATGGTTTATTTTTTATTTTATTTATTTGTTTATTTTTGCTTCAACTGTGTCCAGATATTAATGATATGTTTATCATAGGACTCTAAAATGCAATTCAAAAGTAATTTTATCAAAAATATTTATTTTACAAGCCATTTTTATACTTTTGATTCCTTCACTTTGAGGATTGCAATCTTTTTGCATCCGCTGCGGGAAATCTGATTTTTCGAATTTTCGATGTTTAGTACGCTTAGTTAAGAGGTAAACAAATAAAATATTTTTTTTATTTTTGTGAAAATCACGGAGTTTATAAGGTTTGAACGAAACTCTGTGCTCTTAAGCAGTATCTTGGGTTAAAAAGTTAAATGTTGAACCCCTGCCTAATTTTTTTTCTTACAGTTATTTTAAATACTATACAAAAAACATTTCTAGTATAATTTAACATGATGTAGAATGGTAGATAAATATTGATACTTGAGGGTTGCCCATCTCCCAGGGAGCGATGCCTCCCCCATAGTCTAGTGCCCTCTAGTATTTGAAGAGAGGGCTCTTCAAATACTAGAAAAACACTCAAGAATGATATTCTCAACAGAAAAGAGAGAAAACACTCAACTTTAAGTGTCAATGATGCAATTTCCACCATCTCAAGAATCTAAATTTGCGTTTTTACAAGATAAAAATTTTTTTTTTAAAAAATTTGATTTTTCACAAAAATAATTGATTTTTCACAAAATTATTTTATTTTTCACAAAAAAACGGACCCTGTGAAAAATCCTGGACAGACCCCTGAATTACGAAGAAAAATAAAGAATATGCTCTGTCCAGAAAAAATTCCAAAATGAGTCCTAAAAATGCATTTTAAACTTTGGTGACACCAGGCAGGAGCTTAGAGGTTGGCGCTCTGCGCAGGAAATTTTCCTAATTTAAAGATCTAGAAACATAGTTTTATGGTTTCTTTGGCTTACATCTTTAGTAAATAATTACATTTAGGCATTTTATTATTTCAACTAGTGGTACCCGCACGACTTTGCCTGTAATAGAAAAATTAAAAGGTCTTTTGGTTCGCCTGTATATTTACAAATAATGTATGGTGAATTTTCTCGCCACTTAGCTTGCACCCATGTTACGGTTCCACGTTATAATTTAGTATCTCGCCAATTGGCTTGTGTCCATGTTACGGTTCCACGTTATGATAATTTCGAAATTTACTCGTCTATCTTATGATATTTTTGTTCGTAAAATTGGAATAGAAAAAGACCACATCGAATTTTCGAAAAATCGCTTTGAGGTGCACACCTCCATGCTACAAACTAACTTTGTGCCAAATTTCATGAAAATCGGCCGAATGGTCTAGGCGCTTTGCACGTCACAGAGATCCAGACATCCAGACATCCTCCGGATATCCAGACAGAGAGACTTTCAGCTTTATTATTAGTAAAGATTGTCTCCAAATTTTCAGAATCATCAGGCAAAATGTCTCGAATTATGAAATTTTTGGAAGATTACAGTGATTTCCCATCGGAAAACAAAATTTCGCGGTTTTTTTTTTGCAAACAGAAGCGAAAATTGAAAAATCCGACGTAAAAAGATTTTTTACAAGGTTTAAAAATTTTTATTATGACGGGGTTGCGAAAATTAAAGCCTCGCGAAAAAAATGCTCTTACAGTATTCAGTGCAATTTGGAAACTCATGGCACGCTTTAGACTAAAAAATGTATAAATTTATAAATAAAGAAGATAGCGTCTGGGGTGCTGATGTTTTTCTGTTTCTGTTTTTCTTTCTTTCATTTTTTTCTTACCATGAAAATCTCAAAGCTGAATGCTGAAAAATGTATATGCCGTTAAAATATGGTTCAAACAGATAAATCAAAGTAGAGAGAGATAGAGAGAAGTGAGATTTAAACAATTGATATGAAAAGTCGCACTAGAAGTTGTTAAATGGTTGAAGGGAAAAAACGAAGGTTAAAACAAGAACTCTGCAGGAGATTATTGAGACACGATATTTAAAATGAAACATAGTAGAAAAATGACCATAGTTATCACACAAAAGTCAAAAATAAAATAAAATAATAAATAAATAAAAACACCTCCGTCCAAATCAATAAAATATACTTCTGGGGCTGTAAGCGTTTGAATTCAAACATGTTAAAATGTAAGGTAAGGGTGAAAATTAAAAGTTTTAATATTTCCGGTTTTAGGACTGTATTCTGAAAGAGTTCCCAGGGTTAGGCGAAACCCTAGAACCCTAAAACCTGATCCCTATAACATCATCAAAGATTGTCTAAAGTTGTTTTCGAAACTTTAATTTTGAAAAATTTCCGAGGAAGTCTCCGCAAATCTTACCCCTTACCCTAACGTCATCAAAGATTGCTTACAATTTGCGTAATTATAATTTCAATTTTGAAAAGTTTTCGCGGAAGTTTTTACAACCTTCCCTTTCCACCTTTAAAGGTCGACTTTTGTTTAAACGATTTCAATTTCGAAAAATTCCGAGGGGAGAGGCACTAAATTCTCCTCATCCTAACATCCCGAAGATCGTCTAAAACTGCGATTTTGGAAATTAAAACTTCTGACAATTTACTAATGAAGATTTCTCCAATCCCATTCCTTCTCTTACAATTACGTATTTTGGATGAAAAATGTATGGGGGATGATCCCATTCCGTTCCCTTACTTTAACATATGTTGCCTGCCAACCGAGTGGTGTAATGGTTAGGCGTTGGCATCTTACGCCTGAAGACAAAGGTTCAAACCTTGCTTTAATCGATGGATTTTCATGATGAATAAAATAGACAGCGTCCGGGTCGCATGATTTTGCGGCATGTGAAAGATCCTTCGATTATTCGTTTGGCTTGAAGTACTCTCGGGAAAATTAAATTCCCAGCTCAGTTTCGCATTGTAAGAGCCCAGGTACCTCCATCTGATACGGATGCTACATCGGGAGATCGCATTAGGTCTACAAAAGTCAAAGCCTCTAACACAGTCCCATTAGAAATAAATAAAAAAAAACAAAGATTGCTAACAACTGCATTTTTTTTTTTTGGAAAATTTTCCTCTCTAGACGCTTTGACAACCTCTTCTTCCCTTCTCTTTTTCAAATTTTGTGTACAGAATTAAAATTTTGAATCGTTTAAAATTTTGTTTTGAGCCTCAAGTTCGATAAATTCCAAACTAAGGTCCCCTTAACATTTCTTCTCTTCCATCATCAAATCATCAAAGATTGTCTAAAATAGCGTTTTCAGAGCTACTATTCAGAAAACTTTCCAGGGTGTAACCCCTAGACCGGAACTGATGTGATATACCCCACCCTTGGCGACTTTTTCCTGTTGGCGCCAAGAAAGCGTCGCCAAGAAAACGATGTATGACGACATATGTCATACATCGTTCTTAGCGATGCTTTTTTTGCGCCAACAGGAAAAAATCAGATTAAAAACATGATCAAAGCACTTCAGAACACAATATATATAAAAACAACATAAAAGCACAACAAAAAACATCACGAATATATGCTTCAAAAATGTACAGGGCCGGGGTTTTTTGTAAACATATTAAAATACAATGAAATAAATTATTGTATTAATTACAAGTCGAAATTAATGCATTAATTGTTTTTTCATCATTTCTCCGGGATACGAGCCCTCGGTCTCATAGTACTTTCGTAATGAGACCTCCGCTCGCCGGCCCTGCCTCGGTCTCATTACGAAAGTACTATGAGACCTCGGGCTCGCCAGGACCTCGCTTCGCTCGGTCCGTTATCCCTCCGACTGTTAATATACATTACAGTCGGAGTATGGTCACAATTATGTATATTTATGTATATTATGCATATTCATGTGTATGTACACCCAAGGGTGGCTCCTTCCGTTCAGTGTACAATAATGACACAGTTTTAAGTGTGAAATATGCACCATTATTGTGCAGATTTATTAATAAAATTCAGCATTTTTAAGAGTACAACCGAAAGAACTTTCAATTGTTAACATAAAATTCAGTACCTAAAGGAGGCACGTTAATGTCTAAATAATTCGTGGCATCGATAAGAATTAACTTTTAGAACAAAATAACCGAACTATTTTTCTAAAATTAATTAACATACAGTAAAAATAAAGTTAAAAGCTACAAGAACCCCTCAAGGATTTGTAAAAAACAAAGAATTTCCGAAGTGAGAATTTTTATGTGAATTCTAAAATAAAGAACTTACCTTTTTATGGTATAAATCCTCACACTCAGTCCAAAACAAAACATCATCTGATAATGGCGTGTTACAGATACACACCACGTTGGAGTTAACTTTTAATTAACCTTCAAGTTTGAAGAAACTGGCATTTTCTAATGTTTTTACTTCAAAACAGAACTACTGAATCTAAACTAACACAAAATAAGCATTCCTGTAAGGTATATTGCACAAAACAACACGTATCTCTCCTGCGTAAAACCAAGAACCCAAGTAAACAAGTTCGAACAAGTTTGCCTTCGCGTTGCCAACCACAGGTTAGTTTCACCAGGGATGCCATGCTTAAAAATTTATCGCCTCATTGGCGAGAAAAATATTTCAATTTTGTGCAAAAAATCGGATGTCGCCAAATGGGGGGGGGGGGGGTATATCACATCTGTACCCCCTAGACCCCCTATTTAGGCGCAAAATTTACCCATGACGCAATGTTCACATTGCTTTTTTTTTGAGCAATCACGAATTGCTTATTGTTTTCACTTGACCGTTGAACGACGTCCCGTCCCTTGATTTTATTTTTCTATTATAATGCAGGCGTCCACGTGCCTCGGAATCGAATTATTTCAGGGTTCGTACGCCCTTGAAAAACCTTGAAAAGTGCTTGAAAAAAAAAAGTTCATTTTCAAGTGCTTGAAAACCTTGAAAAAGTTTTAAAACCTTGAAAAAGTTTCTTAGTGCTTAAATTCTCTCAAAAATCAACGAATTGTGCTTAGAAGTTTTAAAAAAGTATTTCACCAATGTAATTTTCTGAACATGTGTTCAGTATGCAACATCGCGAAAAATTACTTCCGTGTTTGGGATTTCAATCCTTTTGCATCTTGTAAATATTTTGATGTTTTTTACAACCGAAAGATATTTTGACATATGGTACCTTAGATTAGTTTATTTTTTGTTTAATTTCATTAATTAACAAAGAAATTAATTTGGAAACCATGACAACATTGACCTTACTCGGGTTTCGCGGAAAATTGCTCTTGTGTTTGAAATTTCAATCTTTTTGCATCCTGCAAATATTTAAATATTTTGGCTAATCAAATGTTAGTTTCGCATATGCTACCTTAGATTAGTATATTTTTTGTTTAATTTTAATAAAAAACAAATAAATTTATTTCATGGGAAACATGCCACGTCGAACGAACTCAGACTTTGCGAAAAATTGCTTCTCGTGTTTGAAATTTCAATCTTTTTGCATCTTGCAAATATTTAAATATATTCACTAATCGGATGTTATTTTCATATTTGCTACCGTCGATTAGCATATTTTATGTTTAATTTCAGTAAAATATAAGTTTATTTTATGGGAAACATGACAACATTAAACTTAATTCGCGAAAATTTGCTTCCCTTGTTTGAGATTTCAATCCTTTTGCATTTTGTAAATATTTTTATATTTTTTATAGTTAGTAGTTATTTTGACACTGCTACATCAGATTAGCTTATTTTATTTTTTATTTTAATAACTAAAGAGTTAAAGAATTTATTACTTGGTCTTGTTTAATTATTTGCTAATTTATTTTTGCAATTTTGAATGATTATCTTTACCTAATTTTTGGTCATAGCAGATTTTTTTTAAAAAAATTTAAATTTCAGCAGTTGAGCACCTAACAAATTAACTTAAAGTTTGTATTTTAAATATAAAGTTGATTTATATAATTTTATTTATAAGTACATCATTTTTTTATGTCTGCTAAAATAAATAAGGTGTATAACAGGGGTGGTTGTGTTATGATTATTCACTTGAAATCCAGTAGTGTTCGTTTTTATGCTTTTACCTTCCTATATCTCCAATTTCCCCCTTTTCCTCAAATGTTCAAAATTACTACTTTATTAAGGTTGTGGGTACTTGGAGCTTACCGAAAGAGACTTTAATCAGCAAAGGGGTAGATAGCTTAAGGAGGGTCATTCATCCTCATTTGGATCTAATAAATTGACCAGTACAAGCCTAGCTAGGCCCAGTGCCTGTTGCTGGTTATCAACAGGCACTGGGCATGGTATTTCTATGCAAAATATTTTGACTTAATAAACTATTTTATGAATTGTATGCATAGCAAAAGTAGTTGTTGTACATATGTATATTCAAGTAATAGGGGTCTTAGTTTTAAAAATTATTTCCCCCCCCCCCCCTCGCCCCATTTTGCTCTTTGAAACTTTCAGGTAATTTTTTATGAACTCACAAATCACCTGAATATTATTGCCTTTCTAAATTTAAATTCTAATTTCAACAATAACCCATTTTTTCCCAAAATAAAACTACTTTTGTCATAATGTATGTCAACTTCTTGTGAATCTTTTCAATTTCGAAATATGGCTCTATAAATCTGAACTTGCACATTTATTGTCTATTACAAGTTAATCAATGAAAGCTGAATAGGCTCAAGTTTGCATTCAGAGTATTTATCACTGCTTAAGCTGCTTTTGTATATTTTGAGGTGTACTGGACTGTGGACTTTCATAAACTTATCTTACTTCCTAATTTTTAAATTTACTCGAGGACAGTTGAAATGCCTTATTGGCTGAGCAGCTAATAAATACATACGAATAATTGATTTGCATACTTATAAATGATTTGCAAACCTAATATTTTTAGAACTTAATAGTGAAAACTGAAATAACTTTCTGGGTAGTGTTTTTGTCCTAACCGCCCTTATATTGTAATAAACCACTGTATAGATATTGGAAATAAATGTTGAAACCCGGGGGGGGGGGGGGGGGGGAGTGACTTCAAAAACTCCTCTCTGGCAATGCCATTGAACTTGGGTATTTTAGTTTCTTCCCATAAAAGTTAAAAGCACTTATGAAAGGTTTTTTTTTAAGTATTAATTTGCTGATTCTAGAAAATATACAAACCTCTGACTGCTGCAACCTTTGAAAAACCTCAAAATTAAACCTCTGGGTATCTGCTTCTCTTTATGACCAAACTTTTCAAACATTTTCAGAAAAACTTTCAACGCAGTAGATCTTTCATCAAAGCGTCTCTCGTTGTAGAAAAAGCAATTTTGCTTTCCTACACTGTAAAAAAAATTCGGAAACGTTTCTGAGTATATCGTGCAGCTGCGGTTCATGAAATTTTCGAAAACGTTTCTGAGTATTTCGGAATTCTCTTTCTGTAATGTCCGGAAACGTGTCTGAGTATTTCGGAATCCTCTTTCTGTATTTTCCAGAAACGTGTCTGAGTATTTCGGAATCCTCTTTCCGTAATTTCCAGAAATGTTTCTGAGTATTCTGTGCAGCTGTGGTTCATGAAAGTTTCGAAAACGTTTCCGAGTATTTCGGAATTCTTAAAACAATTTTCAAAAACGTTTCCGAGAATTTCGGAATCCTTTTTCCGTGATTTTTTCTAAAATATAATTCTTTATTATAGTATTGCATACCATATCAGTTTCAATTCTTTCATATCTAAGAGCAATAATACAAGCAATTTTAGAATCATTCGTGGATTTCTTTTTTTTTTTGGAATTTCTAATGACAAATAGCATGGTTAACAGCATAACATATGCACAGTTATAAATTTTTGAAAAATTATGAAATAATCTACTAGTTTCACTCCTAATCACAAAATCGTCGGGGAATTGGAGTGGGGGGTACCTTCTGAAAAGTGGGGATTGTTTGTTAAACAATCTTGAACTTCAGTTTTTCTCTCAATATTTTCAAGACAAAACTATCAACATATTGTATTTTTAATGCAGAACTTAAAAACATATCTTGTATCAAACTTGATAGCTTTTATCTTCGGATAAAATTTGACAGGACTTACCTACCCTTCGCGTTCCGGAATTCGTTCACCTCAAATCAATTTCTCTGACGAACAAAGTGTACCGAAAAGTACCAACAGAGAAATTGATGAATTTTAATATGACACCAAGTCCCCCTGCTGGAACCATTCGGGTTGATTCTTCTGTTCTTGCCCTTTCCAGCTCATCACAAATATAAATACTTATTCAAAATAGGTTACTGATTTTATTTTTACAGTGTGCGCAAAATGCATTATATATTTTATTTATTAAAACATTGAACTCTATTACATGATTATTCCATTTCATATATACGAGAATACCCCCCCCCCCCCCACCATAAGAGTGATGGTGCACCCATAAAATGCTATGAAGCACCCCCCCCCCCCCTCGAAAAAGCAACATCATATACATTATAAATCAAAGTATCATATACATTATAAATCAAAGTATCATATGAATTATAAGTCAAATACTTTAATATGGTGTAAAAATACAAAATTATTTTATTAAGTCTTTTTTTTTTTTTTTGCTTTTGGTAAAATTGAGGCTCGTAAAACGAAAAAAATGAAGACACTTTTAAATACATACATGTATTTATTTGTTAAATAAATTAATACACATTTAACTAATTTAAAGCGTTTCGCTAATGCAAATATTTAAAGAGATATCGTCATTTAGATAATACTGAAGCACTATGTTCCTAATTACAAGAGATAGTTTTTTTTTTTTTTAACTTCATACAATCTATCTACACTGTTTACAAGAGAATGAAAACATGCAACCTTAAAGACGAACTATCAAACCTGACAATTTGCATATTATAACATTTAATTCATAATGCTTGATACATAAATGTTCAGCCAAATATTAACTGAGATTGACACATAAAAACAAAGTACACAATAACACTTATTTAAATTTTTTTATATGAACTAAATCTCTTTAAAGTAATAGAGTTGCAAAGCGACTTACCTATTCGTCGGTGGTGGTCTTTTGCAGGCTTTGGTCACCAAAAAGGTGATTTTTATGACAGAATAAAATTCTGCCAACAAAAATTACCCATTTGGTAGAAAGAAGAAAAGTATCCAAGAAAAAAGTAAATTACATACACAAGTTATGCGACGCAATGAATTTACATGGCGTCCTCTAGGCAGTTATTTGGTTTTTAATTTCAGTTTGTATTCCTTCCGCGAGCATGCGTCGAGAATTTGCACTTCGTACTTAAAAATAAGTGACATAGCTTCAAATTCAATCTCATGACGATACATAAGCAAGAAAATATAAGACTTTAAAATTATCTTCAGTGAATTCATGCGAGGAACAAAACTTCTACTAATCCCCTTGATGAGTGTTACTTGGCATACATGAGTCAGCACTTGTTTTCATTGCGTGCTTTCGAAAGTTTCAGTTTAGATTTGCTGCTGAACTATAAAATTGCCGTGTAATCTGCGCATGCGTCGACTCTTACTTTCTTGCTAAACGGGAAACGTTTCTGATTATAGCAGAAAACTGCGGAGGGCGTACACATCTATGTATTACGGAAAACTTTTTTGTATATTCAGAGAGTTTTCCGAGATTTTTTACAGTGTATACTTTTTTGTATTATGGCCTTATTTCTATGTGTTTGTAGTAAATGAAATCTGCATACAATATTTTTAGTACAAATTTATGATATTGCCTTGAAAACAAAATTTTTTACCTTGAAAAGTACTTGGAAAAGTGCTTGAATTTTTTTCTGCCTAAAGGGTATGAACCCTGTATTTAGAAACGACCGTCGATTGTACACAATATTTTTTTTCGCGAAAAAAGTATTCAGCAGCACAACATTCAGCACTATAACAACCAGCCCCTGGCATTCATTTGAATTTTAAAGTCTTAAATTCTAATTTTTGTTGCGATAAGAGCCATTAGTAGAACCCAAGGAGTAGAGTCCTATCGCAATTCGTGATTTGCAGAAAAACATAATCTGATTTCAAAATCTCAAAATTCAAACTGTTTTATTTATTTATTTGCACATAGAAAAAGGATTAGTAATATGCATGTAACACATAAGCATAATTTCTACTAATTCTAGATTCCACATAGATAACACAAGTCCCCTGATTTGTGAGCTCATAGCGCTTCGCGCCCCCACGCTACAGCCCCGGATTTCTATTCCCGGGTGGAGCATGGATGAACTCAGCCGTTCATGCCCTTCAGTGGGTCGATAAAATGAGTACCAAGTGCACTTGGAAACCAAACACTGGGGGGTTCCGCGTTAGGCTGACCACCTAACCGGGTTGTATGCCTTGCAACCCAGAGCCCCTGGTCAGGAAAACTGAGTTGGGCACAGTAGGCCTCGGCCCTCATAGACTGGCGTGCCGCTGGGTTTGGCTTTTTTTACTCCCACTTAAGCCACAGACGTTAGATCTACTCTCTCTCTCTCTCAGATCGCTGTCTTATGAATGGAGAATTTGAAATCACCAGAATCAAATCTGTCAACCGATTTGAAAATTGTTATTCACAATTTACATTAATTGCCAAGTTACTTTGACATTTTATTGTGTTTGCCAAAATAATGTAAAAAAGATCATGTGTTTTTTTCATTTGTTGGGGGGGAGGGGGGGGGGGAGCTCTTTATACATGCAGTTCAAAAGGGGCGCAATTTTTCCCTTTTGCACGGAGTGGTTCAAAAGCTTAAATCCGGTCCTGAGGAGAGCGCCCCTACCGTAGCGCCAGAATAGCACCCTCTTTGTCATTTAGAGTCATCTAAAACTGCGGTTGTAGTACTGCAATTTTGAAATTTTTTTAGGAGAGATCCCCTGATTACCCCCTCTTTTCTTAACACGATTAAAGACAAGCCTAGAATTGCGTTTTTGGTGTATCAATTTCAAACATTTGCCGGGGGGAGGATGGCACCGAAATTCAATTCCCACTAATATTATCGAGATCTATCAAAACTGCGTTTTCAAAGTTACAAGTTCAAAATTTAAGTGGAGCACCCCTCTCCCCCCCCCCTCCATTCTCGTCAACATTATTAAAAAATCGTGTTAAATTTGATTTTCAGGGCTTTCAATTTCGAGAAAATTCTGGAAGAGCTTCCGAAAACTCTTTTTCTTAACGTTACAAAGGTCGGCTACAATTGCGATTTTAGAGCTTCAGTTTCAGAAAACTGCTTTTCCCCCAACCATAGATAGCATTTTTAAAACTTTAATTTTGAAAATTTTCCTGGGGTGAGCCCTAGGATCTCCTTTCCCTAACATTATCACAGATAGTCTAAAACTGTGTTTTTTAGAACTACAATTTTGAAAACAAAGGAAAGGCCCTTTTTCAAGGCAACGTTAGACTATCAACAATTGCGTTTTTTATAAGTTTCAATATTGAAAAATTTCCGGGGAAGGGCACAACAAACCTTTTATCCCCCTAACATCACCAGAGATCGTCTAAAACTGATTTTAAAACTAAAATTTTCCCCCGGACCCCCTATCTAAGGGACAATAAAATCACATTCATATTGCATAGATTCATATTGTGTAAATCTAGTAATGCTTCCATCCCAAGCCAGAAAGTTGAACTCTTCCTGTAATTGTTCATGTGTTTGAAAAAAAAAAAAAAAAAAAGTTGTAGCAAAATTCAGGGGTACCCAAAACTTGTTTACTCAAGGTGCACGTTGTAAACATTTGAGAAGGCAAGGTGGGGTCAACAATCCAAACAATATTTCAGTTCAAAATGCTATTTGTTAGCACTATCCCCCTCTCCCCCCCATGAATGTGACTGGAAATTAAACACTCGAAAAACTGTTATATTTCACCAGATTCAAAAGCGAGAAAATTTTTTTGGTGGGGGGGGGGGGGGGGATTTGCGCCATTGAACTTGGGGGGGGGGGATGGGTACCCCTGTGCAGATGGGTGAGTGCTATCATCTAGTAGTGCAAGGAAAGTCAGTTTCTACAGGCGGGTTATTTTTAAATTCGAATGTAACAGCTTACCCCGGTCTCCCCTACTGCTCTTGGGAAGTTATCAAGCGATTCACATAAAAACAATTTGAATAATACAGGCATCGCAGCGTTCCTATATTCCTATATTTTCCTATATTTTCAGTTTCCGATTCCTTTTTTTTTTTTTTTTTTACTTTCCCCCTCGACTTTTGGCTACCGCCTTTTCCGCGATCCACGTGCAGCCGCCATTTTATCTTTCCTACTGTGCAGGGCTCCCAAATGGTTCGCTTTTCCCGCCAAAGTTCGTGTTTTATGGTAAAGTCCGCTTTAGACTTTAAACATTATGGTCTGATTAGTTCGCTTTTACATTGTTTTTGCTTAAATATCAGATTTTAAAAGTTTTTCATTTCGTTGAAAGTTACTGTTCTCCCAAGCACGCCGCCGCAGCGCGTGTTAAACAAAGTTCGTACGCCCATGAAAAACCTTGAAAAGTTCTTGGGGGGGGGGGGAAGGTCACACACACACACACATTTTCTAGTGTTTGAAAACCTTGAAAAAGTATAAAAAGTTTCTTTATTGCTTGAATTTATTTATTGTTTGGAATGTGCCTGTAATTCTTTTAAAAATATTTCATTAGTGCAATTTTCTGAACATATATATTCGATATGATTTATCGCGAAAAATTGCTTTCGTGTTTGAGGTTTCAATCCTTTTGCATCTTGTTAATATTTTGATTATTTTTACAATCCAAAGTGATTTTGACATGTGCTTACCTTAGCTTAGCTTATTTTTCGTTTAATTTCAATAATTAATGAAGGAATTATTTTGGAAACCATGGCAACATTGAACTTACTCGGCTCGGACGCGGAAAAATGCTTCTCGCTTTTGAAATTTCAATCCTTTTGCATCTTGTAAATATGTTGATGTTTTCCACAATTAGAAGTTATTTTAGTATATGCTACTTTAGTTCAGCTTATTTTTCGTTTGATTTTAATAATTAACGAAGGAAATATTTTGGAAACCATAACAATAACATTGAGCTTATTCGGACTTCGCAGAAAATTGCATCTCGCGTTTGAAATTTCAATCCTTTTGCATCTTGTGAACATTTTGATGTTTTTGGCAATTAGAAGTTATTTTAGTATATGCTACTTTAGTTCAGCTTATTTTTCGTTTGATTTTAATAATTAACGAAGGAAATATTATGGAAACCATAACAATAACATTGAGCTTATTCGGACTTCGCAGAAAATTGCATCTCGCGTTTGAAATTTCAATCCTTTTGCATCTTGTGAACATTTTGATGTTTTTGGCAATTTGAAGTTATTTTGACGTATGTTTCTATAGATTGGCTTATTTCTCGTTTAATTTCAATAGTTAACCAAGGAAATATTTTGGAAACCATAACAATAACATTGAGCTTATTCGGACTTCGCGGAAAATTGCATCTCGCGTTTGAAATTTCAATCCTTTTGCATCTTGTGAACATTTTGATGTTATGACAATTGGAAGTTATTTTGACATATGTTTTTATAGATTAGCTTATTTTTCGTTTAATTTCAATAATTAATGAAGGAATTATTTTGGAAGCCATGGCAACATTGAACTTACTCGGATTTCGCGGAAAAATGCTTCTCGCGTTGGAAATTTCAATCCTTTTGCATCTTGTAAATATTTTGATGTTTTCTACAATTGGAAGTTATTTTGACATATGCTACCTTAGTTTAGCTTATTTTTCGTTTAATTTCAATAATTAACGAAGGAAATATTTTGAAAACCATAACAACATTGAGCTTATTCGGAATTCGCGGAAAATAGTTTCAATCCTTTTGCACCTTGTAAACATTTTGATGTTTTTGACAATTGGAAGTTATTTTGACATATGCTACTATAGATTAGCTTATTTTTCGTTTAATTTCAATAATTAACGAAGGAATTATTTTGGAAGCCATGGCAACATTGAACTTAATCGGATTTCGCGGAAAAATGCTTCTCGCGTTGGAAATTTCAATCTTTTTGCATCTTGTAAATATTTTGATGTTTTCCACAATTGGAAGTTATTTTGACATATGCTACCTTAGTTTAGCTTATTTTTCGTTTAATTTCAATAATTAACGAAGGAAATATTTTGAAAACAATAACAACATTGATCTTATTCGGACTTCGCGGAAAATAATTTCAATCCTTTTGCATCTTGTAAACATTTAGATGTTTTTGACAATTGGAAGTTATTTTGACATATACTACTTTAGATTAGCTTATTTTTCATTTAATTTCAATAATTAACGTAGGAATTATTTTGGAAACCATGGTAACATTGAACTTACTCGGACTTCGCGGAAAATTGCTTTTAATGTTTGAAATTTCAATCTTTTTGAATCATGTAAATATTAAAATATTTTGCCCAATCGAATGTTATTTTCCCATATTCCAACTTAGATTTGCATGTTTTAAGTTTAATTTAGTAGAAAATAAATAAATTTATTTTATGGGAAGCATGCCAACATTGAACTTGGTTCGTGAAAATTTGCTTCTCTGAGCTTTCAATCGTTTTGCATCTTATAAATATTTTTATATTTATGGCAATTAGAAGTTATTTTGACATGCTACGTCAGATTAACTCGATTAAATTCTTACTTAAATAACTAAAAAATTAAAATTTTTTGTGTTGTTTAATTCAAGCTTATTTAGTTTTCCAAACATAATTTTGATTATCATTAGCTTATTTTCGGTTATTACTGTTTTTTTGTGTGGGAGGGGGAGGGGTATTAAATTTAAACAATTGAGCACATAACATTTTAAAGTAGCGTCTGTATATGAAACAAAGTTGAATTATGTAATTATATGAAGTTGAATTTGTACATCATTTCATTGTCATGATGCCTGCTGCTGTTGTTGTCGTGTGCCAAGTAGGCTGGCAATTTGAGGTGCACTGCTTCACTTTTCCAACTGTAGAGTAATTTGGTGTGAAGTCCGACTTCTATAGTACACACATGCCATAAGGACCCGTTTATAGGGGACAAGGACAAGAGAGAGAAAGTACGTCCATGCCCGAGCCGGGATTCGAACCCGGACCTTCCTATTGCAGTCAGACTTCTCTGACCACTAGACAAGGCAGGCGGCATGATGCCTGCTAAAGGGGGGAATTTGTTCCCCCCCCCATAAAAGTTCAAAGCACTCATAGCCCTGCAATCATGGATTATTTTTTTTAATGTAAGCTTTATGATTCTTGAAAATATACTTTGAATATGAAAATTGCAAAACTATGCCTCATGTGATCTGCTTCTCTTTGTGATTGAGAATTTCAGACATTTTTAGGGAAACTTTCAATACAGTAGATCTGTTTGGTGTGTGATGGATTCATATCGGTGGAGAAGGGATATAAATGCTATTAAAGAAGTATTACAATACAGAAAAACACAAAAATAATTTTAAACTATAGAAAGATGAAGCACAGCTTCATCTATCCTTCAGTGAGACTACCAGCATCCCTGGTTCAATTCAAAATGTATCATTACGCCCATTTAGTTCTATGGAGGCTGCCTTAAGTGCTGCACTAAGTGCCTCCCCCCCCCCTCCCATCCAAATGTTTGTGTAAATAATATTATTCAATGGATAAAAAGATCAGTTGTGCAGAAGGTGATAAAGGAATTGTATCATTAAAAATCAGTATTATGGTTAATTAACAAATTATTTTCAGGGATTTAGCAGCAGGCAGCTAATTTGCCTTTTGATGCTTCCTTGTGTTTAAATGAATGGTCCTCTCAAGATCCTCTTTTTAATCCTAACTGGTCCTCTTTAGTCCTCTTTTTGATTGAAATTGGTCCTCTTTTACCCTTTTCTAAAACTAAAATGTGTTGGGAGCCCTGCATTAGTTTCTAGAAAAGTGAAATTTTATCTGCACAATTGCATTCGATCCTCATTGATTTGGAGGCTTTGGTATGAACTTAAAGAAACGGTTTTGATTACTAAAATGCAGTTTCCTAATGACTTCTCATTTATTTATTTTGAAGTAATTTAAAAACCTATTTTAACTTAAATTTTCCAAAATGCATGTTTTTGTAAACAAGTGCAAGGTTCTATTTATTAATTTTTTTTATGAAAGTAGTAAAAACTAACCCCCCCCTCACTTTTTGTACTTTAAAACTTTGGGACAGTGGTGGCCACCAAGTTTTTTAGGTCTGGATTATTTTGCTTTAATGACCAAATATTTCTAAATCAAATATATATTTTACTGGGTGTCCTTCAAAGTCATGGGAAATCGTGGATTTCAACTATGATCGAATTTGGTACTGAACAGTCAGGATTTTCAGGGGGGAAAAAATGGTCAAAAAGTATCATATCAGAGATTTTTCTGAAAAAAAAACACAGTATACATTTAAATTTTTAATTTGCATACATTTAAATTTTTACCTGAACACTTTTTTCTAGAAAAGAAAAGGAAATTCACAATAATTTCTTTTTCACAAAAATAAAGAAAATTCACAAAAAATATTTTGCTTTTTCGCATAACGGGGAAAATGAAACCTGGATTGACCCCTGATATTACTGTGACATGTGACTTTGATTTCAGCATAGCACATGTTTCAACAACTTATAAAACTTTAAGTTTGGCTTTTACTGCATTGTCAAGTGATAACATAAATTAGAACAGAACTTCACGAATTTCATTCTACTGCACAGCTTGCCCATCGCAGTATCGGATCATGCAAAATCTTTCATTAAAAATTAGATTAGTGACACAACTATTTTAAGAAAGATTTGTGTTCATCTACAAAAAGTTTCGTCTATTTTTTTTTTATTTTTAAAGAAGTATGCCTTAATATGTTTAGTACAAATTGCAGTTTTACGCTCTTTTACTGTTTGTAAAATTGATTTTATGTGTATTTTTAGACTTATTTATGCGTATGTATTGCACTTATGTCAGGTAGTGTAATTACATGTTTTTAATCGAATAGTAGTATTGCATTTTGAAAAAAAATGTCATACTGGCGAGCTTTGT
Organism: Uloborus diversus; assembly: GCF_026930045.1. Lineage (NCBI taxonomy): Eukaryota > Metazoa > Arthropoda > Arachnida > Araneae > Uloboridae > Uloborus > Uloborus diversus. The sequence continues at coordinate 35,075,009 of NC_072733.1, read as the reverse complement.
TATCGAAATTCCTGTATATCCTTTTTTTTTCAAAATATTCCTATATTATTTCGAAAAATTCCTATATTGTTTGCAGAAAATTCCTATATTGTTTGCAGAAAATTCCTATATTTTCCATCAAATTCCTATATTTTTTTCAGAAAATTCCTATATTTTCCTATATTTTTGTTGGCAAATGTCACTTCTATCCCTGATAATATTTATAATATGTATATTTATTTGCAATTATCAATTAATAGAGCATAGTTTTTTTTTTTTTTTTTTTTTTCAGGGCCCTATAGTTTCATAAAACATGTTTTCTATCATTCTTTGAAGTTTTAAAACATTTCCTTGTAATGACAACGCACATGAATTACTGAAAAATGATACAGACTTGAGTTAGACCTATAAGGGAAAATATAATGATAGAATACGGGGAGATAAAGAGTAACCGAGATTTTCTCGAATGCTAAGCATGTTGGTATATTTCACATGAGACAGCATCTTTATTTTCAGAGAAAAAAACTTTTTTGTTGTTTCATTGTTTGCTCAAAAAGACATTTTGAATTTAGAATTAAAAAAAAAAAGAACACGATTACATTCCGAATGAATTCTGTTACTTTTTGAAAAAAAGTTACTTTTACGCGCTCTTTTGATCAAAACTGTGTTTTAATCAAACCTAGCTTAATTATTTAATATCTATATCGTTGAATCTTTGATAAGCACTGAACTTTAATGTCTTGTGCGTTAACCATTTTATCAGTTGTCATCTTTATTTATAGCAGCATCTTTATTCTATTTTTTTTTTTCAATCTACGAATCAACGATTTGAATAATTTACTCTGTTATTACGTTCACTCTCTTGTGTTCTTACCACTCCTCACTATTCAATGGTATTTCATTAGTAAATTGTAGCTGGATTACTTTGCAAAAGTTTCCGCTTTTGAAAACTGCTCATTTGAAAAAAAAACATATCATGTTTAAAAAAATTTTGATGACTCTTTTTTGTTTTTCGGTTTTTAATGTTTATTAACATGTTTCCATTTAGAATGTTTCCTTTATTTAAAAGCAGTCAGCCTTTTTCGCTTGTCATTCATTTTTATTTACCTCCGAGACTTAATATTAACAGAAAGCAATTTTTAAATATTAATAATGTAAAAAAGAAAATAAACGTCAGTCACTCAAGAAACCAGCCCTGAATAAACCTAAGTATAGCACTAAATCATAGTCAAACTCCAATCTTGTTGCGACTTCTGGAAAAACGCAACGACACTTTCTGAAATTAACACCTGCTTTTCGTCTTCACTTACTATTTTACGCTGATTAATTACCATGATTGAAAAACATTTGATTTTCATAAGATGTGTGAAAGTAATAATTATTAAATGATGAGAAAAAATATCTTCGAAAAATGAAAAAATACTAATATTTTACTTTTAGGACCAAAAAAAGAATTTAAAAAAATGTGTGGTTAAAGCAAAATTTGCCGCCCATGAAAAAATTGCCGCCCTAGGCAGCTGCCTATTGGGAAATTGGGCCCTGGTGTCAATACCTTTCAGAAAAACTAATTCCTATAACTGCATCACAAAAATCGTTCCGAAGCTAAAATTTGACCATTTGCTCCTCTAGAGAAATGTTGAAAGAGCAAACCGGTCTTCGTCTTTGCATTTGCCTGAAGGGAGAGGGGTTCGGTTCCCATGACAGCTATTAACGCCTAATTACTTCCCTCTGTGTGAAGCTGTTTAGAGAGGGACCTTTATTCCCCTCCCCCCCTTTAAAACCGAGTGAAATTCTGCGCCATCTACATTTGAAATTTGGCAAATGAAACTAGAAAACTCTCCCTTAAGTGCCTAAGTTTTCAAAAACGAAGCAGAATTGGATGTTTTATTTAACAGCAAACTAATGAAAATAACTTAAAATGTGCAGCAAATGTCTTTTTTTTAGTTTTTATTTTTTAACGCTAGAAAGACGAAGGCGATTATTTTGACCCCAAACCATTTTCAAACACTCATATTTGCTGCGTTTTATTTTCAAACTCTTTTCCCTTTATTGACTTTTCCTAACTATTTATTAAGATCTCACAAAAGTAAATTTTATTTCTTTAGGCCCATTATTACAGTCACTATAAGTGTTTATACCAAGAAAGACTGACGGCGGTCATTTTGACCACTCTTATTTATGCTTCCTGTTTTGTTCACTTTTCTCTTATCAGATTTGAGCACTATGGATTTTTTGTTAGTTGTCAGGGTGAATAGTATTCTTTTGTAGTTAGTGGGTTTCAGTAGCATCTGCTGGTCAGGTGCAGTTCTTTGAACCGTTAGGAAAATGCGGAACACCTGTTGGTCATGTGCTTCTTTTTTTTTCTGCTAGCAGGGAGCAAAGTTGAGAAAGGTGACTTTGAAAAGCATGGGACTGAACACATAATATTCTTTTAGTTTTGAAAAGGGATTAATTTATAACAGGTGGATTCTAAAAACTTGTGCTAGAATTATTTTGAGCACCAAAACATGTGTTTAGCTTGAAACATAGGCGTTTGTTTCCTTCGATGTCTTTGAAAGTTCCAGTCTAATTATTCTCTTTATGATGTCGCGAAGGACCGTTGGAAAGCAAAAGTTATCAGAAAATGAATTCCTGCAACTGTTGCAAGATTTACCTGAAATTGATTCTGGTTTGGATGCGTAGTCTGAATTATCTGAGGAGGAATACATTCCTAGCGATGAAAATAATATACTTTCATCGGAACTGATGTGATATACCCCACCCTTGGCGACTTTTTCCTGTTGGCACCAAGAAAACGATGTATGACGACATATGTCATACGATGTATAACGACATATGTCATACATTGTTCTTTGCTATGCTTTTTTAGCGCCAACAGGAAAAAATCAGATAAAAAAACATGATCAAAGCACTTCAGAACTCAATACATATAAAAACAACATAAAACCACAACAAAAAACATCACGAATATACACTTCAAAAATACTAGAAATTAGAAAGTTTTTGTACACAAAGAACAATTACTAGAAAGTATTTAAAATGCTTAAATTGACAAATTACTATAACAGTTCACCAATGAAATATGTACCAATAGAAATAAAAGCAATTTTCCAACATGCATTTCATCGAACAAAAACTTTTCTAATTCTCTGCTAAAAAAGATTAAAGCGATTGAAATTGTGATGTTGAAAGCGGAAAGCATCCCCAAAATCAATAACTATTTCAGCCAAAAAAGCACTTAGTTACTTAAATTTCGATGTATGAAAAGTAGAAAAGTCTCAACAGAACATCCTAAACATAAACAATACAAAAATACCGTACATTTATTTGCTATCCAGACATGCTTTCAAAACCTATTATATTTTACATTACATTTTCTACCTATTATATTTTACATAATATAGCACCTTTATATTTTTCCAAAATGTTGGAGAATTCGTGACATCGATAAGAATTAACTTTTAGAACAAAATAACCGTACTATTTTTGTAAAATTAATTTACATACAGTAAAAATAAAGTTAAAAAAAAAAAAGAACCCCTCAAGGAAAAAGAACCCCTCAAGGATTTGTAAAAACAAAGAATTTCGGAAGTGAGAGTTTTTTTTTGAATTCTAAAATAAAGAACTTACCTTTTTATGGTATAAATCCTCACGCTCAGTCTAAAACAATACATCATATGACAATGGCACGTTACAGATACACACCACGTTGGAGTTAATTTTTAATTAATTTTGAAGTTTGAAGAAACTGGCATTTTCTAATGTTTTTACTTCAAAACACAACTACTGAATTTAAACTAACACAAAATAAGCTTTTCTATTAGGTATTTTGCACGAAACAACACTTATCTCTCCTGTGTGAAACTGAGTAAACAACCCAAGTAAACAAGTTTGAACAGATCTAAGATTGCCTTTGGATTACCAAACACAGGTTAGTTTCGTCAGGGATGCCATGCTTAAAAAACTATCGCTTCATTGGCGAGAAAAATATTTCAATTTTATGAAAAAAATCGGATGTCACCAAATGGGGGGGGGGGGGTATATCACATCCAGGGGCGGACTGGCCAGGTCGGCTAGTCGGGGATCCCCGACTGGGCCAACCGCCGAGTGGGCCACTTCAAGCAATTTTTTTATTGAACTTAATACATTTAAATTCACACCTAGTAATTTTTAAAGTGTCATAATGAAAAACAACAACATGCAATTTGTTTATTCTATGTGCAAAAAACATTAGGAAAAGCAGTTTTTTTTTTCACCCTAAGCAGGGACCAAAGTTCACACGCCAGAGTGCTTTCCTCTCTTATCAACTTTCTTTCTATTTTTAAGAGCTCGTGGGGCCATGGCTTCCACATGGAGGAAACGGGAGGGAGCCAGAGAATTTGGGGTTCGACGCGGCCTGAAAAAGAGCCCGGGGCGGGAAAAAAAAGTTAAAAACGTATATTTGTAGGTCTATTAACAAAAATTTGAATTGGCCTGCACCATTGGAGAAGCGACCCCGGCCCTGCTATAAATGCGTGGGCCATGCTTTGGAGTATTGATACATGAGCAGGAGCATGCACGGGGGGGGGGGGGGGGGGGGACACACCCGTTGGCCCGGTTCCGAGCCTGAAGGAGGTACGAGATTTTTTAAGTGAGGGGTGAAATATATGGGACGTAGGGGTAAAAAAGAAAGAGGGGGCCCGTGGAAGTCATTTGTGACGAGCCCCAAAATTTCTGTGTATGCCCCTGGGGTATTCACTGGTTGTGACCAGGTGTGTGCACAGAAATTTTGGGGCCCATCACAAATGACTTTTCCGGGCCATCTCTCCTCCATATTGATTATTAGTCCTACAGGGTTCGCGTTTACACGCTATAGCGGGTTTTTACGCAAATTCGCGGGAAAGGGATGCAACTTCCGCGAAAATTCGGGTCCTAGGGACCGAAAATACCCAAATGATAAAAACCAGAAAAAAACTTGTGGAAAACACTGAAGATCTATCTAGTGAATGCTTTTAAGCTTCAATGACCAGGAGAATCAATAGAAAAGGATTAAAATGACCCTAGCTCTTTATCGGCTATTCAAACACACCCCTACTGTTGACCAGTCAATGGAATTTTAGTGATAAGACTGGAGCTTACAGTGACCTACCTCCTGGGCAGAGCTCAAGGAGCAAAATATTGCATGTTCATAAATAGCCCATTGTACTGTATTCTAAGAATAAGTTCTTCCTCAACTTTTATCTTGGGGGAAATTCCTGAAAACAACAATAAAGATCAAAAGTAAGAGTGGTTTCAATGCAATCTTCAGGATTAATACAGGACAACCAAGTAGTAAAAGCTTATCTGTTTTGCATTCACCTAACCAGAATTACTTTTGAAAATCATTATCTTGCATCCTCAATAAAAGGAGGGGTAAAAAAAAATGGCAAACATTTTCTGGATTGCGCAAAACACAAAGTTTTGAACTTCACATTTTTCTTGTTAAATTGCTTATGAATCTGAATTTTATGCAAAAGCACTTGAACCTTGTTCACTTTCTAGTAATTCACCTATTTCTGATGGGCTATTTTTATTTGGACTTGCAAAAGTCACGTATTAATCGATCGCGCCATTTTGAAAATGGCAAGATTTTAAAAATAGCACGAAAGCCAACAGATATTTTGAAAGAGTCCAAATGAAGTCAAATTTTCTAATTTAAGATTGCAAATGAGCAGTTTTCATACTCATGTGAGAAAATGTTTCGTTTCTGCGATCGCGATTTTTGCGTTGGGTTAATTCACTTATAATTTTTTTCTATTTCTATGAAATTGCCAATGGTAATTGATAATTCATGGAGGGGGGGGGGGGCTGTTTCCTTTTTTTCGCCTAGAAAAATATTCATGAAAGCAAAGGTTAAGGGAGTGCTTTCTGCTTGATCAATCAAAGGCATTTGTTTTTTATTTCATGGTAAAATCCAACTTTAAAGTAAATTTTGAGTTTACCTCATTGTAATTGACTAAATAGTTTCTCAAATAACTAAGTCTTGCAAGTGTATTAGTTGAAAATATGATAATCACAGAAAAAAGGGGCAAAATTAACCAATTTAGTTTATTTCATACCTTATTTAAATATAACTATGTGGATAGTTTCTTTTCCCTAAGTATAAATAGCTTTTTATTATTCAATTATATGATAAGATTTTCTGTTTAAAATTTAAGGGACTCATTTTTTCCACCAAAGGACCCAAATCAATTTCATTAATGGGTCCCTGGGACCGAAGTTACGGATAATTGAGCGCAAACACTGGTCCTATATTTCAAGCCTTGTTTTAAAAAATATTGCCCCGCCCCTTCAGGCTAGGGCCCGGGCCAACAGATGTTCCTTCTCCCTCCCTGTGTACTCCCCTGGTTGTGACAGATTCAACTAAATGCAGTCTGTTGGCAAAATATTTCATTGATCTATTGTAAATTATCGCTACGAGTATTTTTATCTCAGAACCGAATACGGCGAAACAAGTCTTTACTACGATAAACTGAATCTGAAACAGGACAAAATTTCGACTTAGAAGAGAAAGCTCCTGAACATAGGCGGATTTAAAACTGAGTTCCCGGAGGGAAGAGCAAGGTTTCATTTTTTGAGCAACTTTAGTGGCAATCACGGACAGATTTATATGTAACGGGGGTACCTACGGTATTTCAGACATGTGGTCCCTTTGCAGTCTTAAAGTCACCAATGACAGTCTTAAGTCTACAATTGAGGATTTTGATGGGAAACCTGTCTCCTTTCCTTTTAATATTTTCAAACATGTTATAAGATTGTTTTTAAAATTTCAAAGTCGAACAATTTCTAAGGGGAATCGCCAGATTCCCTATGGTAACTAAATGTAGTTTAAAATTCTGTAGAGTATAATTCAGTTTTTAAATACTTCCAAATGAGATCACTGAGCCTCCTCTCTCAAACGTGACCAATGATAGTTTTACGTTTTTTAATAGTTCAAAGTTAAATCCTTTTCGTAGAGAGCTCCTGATGCTTCTCTGTTCCATTAATTTTACCAAAGGTAACCTAAAATTGCATTTTTAAAACTTCCCATTTCGTAGATTTTCTGGAAAGGGTTCTCGACATTCTATTGTAAACAAAGATATACTAATATAGACTTCAATTTTAAAAAAATAAAGAAATAAATAAATAAAAATAAGAGAACAAGATGGTTTGGGAGCCCCTTCTTTCCCCCCTCCTCAATGTTACCGAAAATTGTAAAATTGCGGTGTTTTACATCAACTTTGAAAAATATCGCTTAGAAGTTCTCCTTATGCCTATAAAGATCAAACAATTTCGAAAAAATTCCGGGAGAATTTATCTGATTCCTCCCTTTCCTCGTGTCCTTCCTGTGTTGTCAGTATAGAAGTCTAAAGATGTACCTTTTCAGACTTATAGGGTAGACCGGGGCAAGTTTACGCATTGGGTACGTTTACGCAGTGCCCTTTTTTCAAAACGAGTTATAAATGGAAAGCCTGCAGTCATACCAGATTGATGCTACTCCATAGCATATATTCTCACGAGTTTTTGAGCATCAGTCGAGCTTCAGTTTAGCGTGCAGATAGGAAAATCTGTTTTCTACCGAGGTGAGTAAATTTTGTGTTGAAAGTTTTGAAGCTTATTGTGAATAGAAGACATCAAAGAAAAAAGTATGAAACCAAAACCTGCGATAGGGAAACAGTTATCACACTCTGTAAAAAGGAAATTAATGAATGATTCTGTTCACGAAGTAGAAAATTGCGCTTGCATCTATTGTTTGAAAGCCCACAACCAATTGAAATAACATAATTTTTTAAAAAATACTAAGCACTTTTCATAATGCACTCAGAAGGACAAAATAACTATTCTGGTTCAGAAAGGACAGTTTAAGTATTCCTGTAGTTTTCAAAAATTCCAAGAAAATGACACCACAACGCAGAAAAGTGCAGCTCAAGTCATGAAGAGAATTTTTTATTATTATATAGCTTTCAATCATAACTTTGAGTGTTGAAACATGCATATTTTTGTTACAGGGAAGGTTGGTTTGTAATGAGTAGGTCTACCCGACCATTGATTAGTGTAATTCTTTCAAGGCACATACAAAAGTGTTTGTGATAGCTTTATTTTACATTTCACAATTCTTTTTTTTTTCAGAAGTTTAAAACTTGATTTAGAAACTTAAAGGAAAATAGGAACTAGCGACAGTTTAATGTCTTTGCTCGACTCGGAAGAATCGAGTTCCGGTACTGGTTAGTTTAACTTTTTTAATTTACAGAGGTGGGCCAAAATATTTTTTGCCGACTGGGCCAAAGTCAGCCAGTCCGCCCCTGATCACATCTGTACCCTTTCATCAGTTGATTGCGATAATTTTTCAAAACCTAGCACAAAAAGATGATAAAGTTTCTACCGGATAGAAAAAACAAAAACGACGTCAAGTGAAATAATGCGGAAATAAAACTATGACTATTTGTTCTGATTGCAAAAAAAAAAAAAAAAATGCGGCTCATGTACATGGAAAGTGATAAAGATGATTATTTGTAAATATTGTAAAGAAGAGTAATGTAAGTATATTACAATATTTATGCATTTAAGAAATGAATCACATGAATAGTTGAAAATACTTGTAATGGATTACATGATTAGAAAATGTCTCCTATTTTGTACAAATTTAATCTTCCGAAATATCATTTACTTACTGTATATATGCTTTTCAGTTGATAGAACATAAAATTAAAATTAAAAAAAAAGGTGTCTCAGACTAATTTGCAGGTTGTATTATGATTAAATTGCTAAATGAATTTATGATGCTTCAAAACAAATCTTTTCTATGATTAAAAATCCCAAAAATAAATCATTTTTACATTTTTAAGTGTAGCGGTCAAAATGACCGCTGCTAGTCAGTGGCGTACGAAGACGGATGGGGGCCTGGGGCGCTACTCGGAATGGGGGCCTATCTGGTATTGAAACTGAAGTTTCTCAAACTATATCTTAGTACCATATATTACAGTAATTACTTTAAGTGGTACATTTTTACATATTTCAGGTAGTGTTGGTTTGATTTCGGACACTATTGTAAATACCACAGTAAAACACATGGTTTTAAGTGAAATTAAGTAAATACTATATTTATAATAAAATTGTGCTTTGTCAGAAAATATCAAAAACAGAAAAAAGTCTTAAAATTATATTGTATCTTAAAAATTTATTGCATCTGAACATCCAAGTATATATTTAAAAACATATAAAACAAATTAAAGCAGCTAATTCTAATCTAGTTGTATAGAAGTTGCAATTCTTTATTACAAAATTCAATTAGTACTCATAAATTGAAATATTTTTTAAAAATATTAGTAACTACATTTTACTGACCTTTTATGCATGTGTAAAAATGAGAGCATTCAAAATATAGAACCGATTTCTAAAGCGAAGAGCGTAATTTCCCCCCGAATATCGGACAAAGCGCTAGGAACTAATTCTTTCTCTTGGCCGCAGCTCATTTCTCCATAGTCAAGTAAGCTTGCAATCGAGTATAGAATGGATGGGAAGAGGTATTATGCAGTCAAGGTCAAAAGTCCCGAAGGATTGACCAATTAAACAGTTTTATTCTGTCGAAAGGGGCATAGCAAAAAGGAAGTCCCTTTTGCTTGAGTCAGAAGGGGTCCGTCTGATTTGCTCTTAGAAGTTATAGCTTCGGGCAGAAGACGAAACTTAAAACCACAGAAGTGCAGCTGGTAAAAAGAAAAATTTATCTGGCTGATTCTTCCAACGCCACAAAGGATAGACAACTGCTCATTTAGGAATGGATTTTCTTGGTTATATGTTTGAATTTGGTTTCAAAAGACTAGACCATCGTAGTCTTAATACACAAAACAAAACACAAAACAGATATTTTAGCTGTATACTATAATGATCAAAAATTATAAACGTGCATCTGTTATGCATTCGTTTTTTTTTTAAATTGTTTGAAAAAAAAATGCATAAAACTTTGCTGAAAGCACTTAACGAAATAAAAGCAAACGATTTTAATAGGTTTGGTTAATTTAAAAATTTGGGGCCCCCCTTAAATTCGTGGTCCAAGCGCTCATGTGCCTTTGTACACTAGGGTGGGTCACTGTGAAAAAAAAGTCATATTTAACAAAATTTATGGTATATACTCGCATATATAGGTAACAGATTAATATTTCTAACCGTGATGTATATGACAGGTCTATTGGAAAAAAATAAGATACAATTTCGGGGCCTATGTCAAAGCGGGGTTTGTGGGACATAATTTGCCCTCTCTTTGTTTAGGCAAGAGGCACTGAGAAAATATTCATTCTACATAAAAAGACAACTTTTTATTTGTCTAAACCATGACATAACGCAGGTCTGGCGAAAAAGAAAACGAATTAAAATTTTGGGGCCTATGTCAAAGCGGGGCCTGGGGCGGACCGCCCCCTCCGCCCCCCCTTCGGTACGCCACTGCTGCTAGTCTTTCTAGGTATACGGAAAACGTCGTCTTTCTAGTGTTAAAGTAATTTTCTTGAAAAATGAAAAGTTTTAAGTTTTAGATTTAAAATTTCACCTTATCCTCATTGCTTTGGACGCAAAAGCGCAAAAAACTTTTCAACTGAATGAAGATTTTTTTTAATTATTTTTTTGCAACAAATTCAAAAATTTATATCTTAATTTTCGGCGTAGTTGCCAAGTTTGGTCATTCTCAAGATCTTGGTACGCAAGATTTGGTAAATGCCTACGTTTTCATAAACATAATTGGATGTTTGTTGCAATGCAAACTGCTGAAAATTATGCAAAATGTGCCATTTCTCGGATAATTCTTAATTATTGTCTTAAAAAATGCAAAATTTTATCTTCATTATGTTATCTTCATTGCTTTACAGGCTAATGTGCTAAAAACTGACTATTTCATCTAAGTTGTAGTTTTTTAAGGATTTTGAAATTTTTTCTACTTTTATATTACAAATTCAAAAACCTATTTAAAATTATGCATTTTTCGCGTTGAGAGCATGTTTGGTCATTTGCAAGATGGAAATAGAAAAGACTTATTTCCCTAAGTTTCCAAAAACAGAATTTGATGTTTACCTCAAAACAAACTTACAGTAAATCATGCTTCTTTTTAAATGATTTTCATAAAAAGTGTGAATTATTACCTGAACAATTGTATTTGCTTTGGAATCTTTGCTACAAACCAGAGATGGGCAGATTCGTATTCGTAAATCCGAATCCGAATTTGATTCACAGTACCTTAACGTGTCAATCCGAATACGAATACATTCGTATTCACAAGTGTGAATCCGAATACGAAATTCGGATTCATACCTATGAATCCGAATCTATTCAGATTCAGACCTATGAATCCAAATCATTTCTGATTTACATCTGTGAATACGAATCCATTTGGATTCACACTTGGATTCACTGAAAAATTCAATTCAAAAGCCGAATATAAATAAATGTCTGTCTGTACCTCGCAACAGGTTGAGTTTTCGGTGTTAGTGAATTTCTGAAGAAAAGTAACGATATTGTTATGGGTCCAAAAATTTTAAAAGTGGAATTCTACTAAAGTCATGTAAATTGAAACTTGATTTGTTTGTATAATTTTACCACAGATAATTTATCTCAATTTTCCAACTTTAAAATATAACGAATATACAGTGATTGATGTTACAAAGGACCAAATTTGATTGTAAAAATTTGTTGATGTTACAGATACTTGTACCTTTGAAAATGCAGATTCTCTCTGAAACGTTTCGTTTAAAAAAAGCACAAATATATTATGATGAAAGAAAACGGTTTTTTATTCAATAATACAAACATACATTTCAACACTTCGTCTCCGGAAGGAAGCATCGATCACAAAGATAATTATTTAATAATAGTTCTACTAACCAAATTTCTCACGAAAAAACAGAAAATGCGTAAAAGAAAGCTAGATTGTATTTTGTATTTCACATTTATTTTCAACTATCGCAACCGTTGACTACTGCGAAAACGTTCTTGTTTGTACCAAAGAGTTCTATAATACGGTAGAGGAACGACTCGTATACTGCTTGAATTGGCCGCCAAGACCAAGCACGGAGACCGGTTTGAAAGAGATTAGAGTGGCAAGAACGGTAGTTTCGTTATGAAGCGTAATGAAATTCATGCGGCGAGATAAATGTTTTTTAGCGTCAAATTGCTGATATTTTTCCTCAAATGCAATTTTAAATGGAAATAACGATGGAATCTGCTGGAAATTTTTGTCAAATAATTTGAGGTTAAACTGTATAAAAAGTTTTAATGAATGATGTATAAAAACATAATGTACTGACAGAATACAGTGATTTTCAACAGATAAATTGAGAAATTGTTAATCAGTACTCAAGAACAACAAAAAACTCTACATATTTTATCAAACAGATTATAAACTAGTGTTTAAATTGTTAGATCTTACTTCATAACAGGGTTGATAAAAATCAGGATTTTAAAAAATATATTTATGAAAACTCGGATTTTTTTTATTTAAATCGGATTTTTCTGATTTAAATAGAATTTTTGAAGTTTAAATTTATTTAAATATAGTATTTGATACTAACAAGTTAAAATGCTCAAGTTAGATGTTAAATTGGATATTTTTTTTCCTATATATAGTTAAAAATTCATAAAATCTAAGTTTGAGTAATTCAGAAATCAGTAAAAAATAATTACATATCTGAGCTTGATAAAATCTTGCTACAATATAAAGTCCCATATCCATATGGGTGTATTTCCCAGAAATTTTGTAACAATCAAAATAAATAACACCTTTCTTTTTTCTAAGGAAAAAAAGGGAAATAATATGGAAGTACGTAAACTGAGAAAGAATAAAAATAGCGTAGAACATCAAATTATTTTCCTTTTTTTTTTTTTGGAAAAATAACACCTGAAATAAAATGCATGAAGAAAAAAAGGAAACTGTATGCTTCTTGTATTTTAAATATTTTAATAAAACTCATCAAGGACTGAAAAGAATTTTTTTTAGAATTCTTATCTTATAAAACGCATACATATTTCTTTTTTTCTCACTGTTTTGACTTACTGTAAGTTGAGGAAGATTGTATGTTTATTTTTTAGTGAATAAGTAAATAGCTTAACTAGGGTGGTTCAAAAACACATGTAAAAAGAGTTTCTAATAGATAACAGGACACCACTCAATATTTTTAGACTTGTGGATAGTAATATACCGGAAGAATTTTGACTTCTTATTTCAAGTGAAAGAGAGTGCTTAATTCCTCCCCCAAACATCGTAAGTATGGAAAGCGGCGATAAAAATTACATTGAACTGAAATAACAATGCTACATATTATAATATACAAAAGTAATATGCATATACATTGCAAAATTAATTATTTACAAAAACACAGCTGGGGAAATTAAATGTTTCCAAATTTGTGACATTTTCCATGCTACGACTAATGTTATATTGAGCACCCTCTTAAAATTTGAGTAAGATGCTAAAACTTTTACAGCATAATACTATTAGTAAGTCTGAAAAAAAAAAAAATATGGTGTGTCCTGGACTCTAGCTAAAAAAAGTTTTTTTGAACCACTCTAACCTTAACTCTTAATAGGTACGTATCCAATTTAATTTATTATTTTTAATTTCATTGAAAGGTAATCTCGTTTCATATATATATATATATATATATATATATATATATATACTTTGCAAGTTTTTTCTTTTTTAATGTTAATTGCTACTATGATTTTTTTTTATATTTTTCTTCGGTTTCAATTACATTTATTTAATAACAATATGAATTTTTTTTGTTTCTTTTAGTAAGATTACTTATTATTCCAAGGACAATTTTTTGAATTCGGAATGCGAACCTTTTCAGAAATTGCGATTTTCGCTTAGATCAGCACTAAGTGGTGATTTATTTTTTAGTGAATAAGTAAATAGCTTAACTAGGGTGGTTCAAAAACACATGTAAAAAGAGTTTCTAATAGATAACAGGACACCACTCAATATTTTTAGACTTGTGGATAGTAATATACCGGAAGAATTTTGACTTCTTATTTCAAGTGAAAGAGAGTGCTTAATTCCTCCCCCAAACATCGTAAGTATGGAAAGCGGCGATAAAAATTACATTGAACTGAAATAACAATGCTACATATTATAATATACAAAAGTAATATGCATATACATTGCAAAATTAATTATTTACAAAAACACAGCTGGGGAAATTAAATGTTTCCAAATTTGTGACATTTTCCATGCTACGACTAATGTTATATTGAGCACCCTCTTAAAATTTGAGTAAGATGCTAAAACTTTTACAGCATAATACTATTAGTAAGTCTGAAAAAAAAATATGGTGTGTCCTGGACTCTAGCTAAAAAAAGTTTTTTTGAACCACTCTAACCTTAACTCTTAATAGGTACGTATCCAATTTAATTTATTATTTTTAATTTCATTGAAAGGTAATCTCGTTTCATATATATATATATATATATATATATATATATATATATATATATATATATATATATATATATATATATATATATACTTTGCAAGTTTTTTCTTTTTTAATGTTAATTGCTACTATGATTTTTTTTTATATTTTTCTTCGGTTTCAATTACATTTATTTAATAACAATATGAATTTTTTTTGTTTCTTTTAGTAAGATTACTTATTATTCCAAGGACAATTTTTTGAATTCGGAATGCGAACCTTTTCAGAAATTGCGATTTTCGCTTAGATCAGCACTAAGTGGTGATTTTTTCAAGCTGGCGAGTGTGAGTGATAATGCCGATGCTATTTCCCTAGAGAGAGCCTCTCATAAATCTGTTCGAGCTTTATGTTTAAAATGTGATGCGAATGTTCCCTCAAAAACTAAAGAAGTTCAGGTGAACATTTTGAATACTTCGAATTTAATACGCCATTTACAGCGGTACCACTTCACTGATACTGCGGAAGAATTCAAAGCTAGTCTTATATCTGCTAGGGAAAAATTCGTTATCACGAACCCCTAGGGAAGTCCCTAACTTGGGAGAATGAACATTTTTTTGTTTTATTTTTAAAGGGACAAATTTACACACTTATACCTTGTCTTGAAGGGACGTAGTAAGGCACATCCTGAAAATAGAATACTTCGTTCGAATGGAAAACGTATGATTAATATGCTACTAGAGGTAAAAGTTCCAAACTGTCCCAAGTATAGGCACTTGACTGTACGAAAAATTTGCGAAAATTTTAGTGTTCATGACCATAATATCATGATTTTTAACTTTTTATGGACTTCTAAAACCTGTGTCCAGTAGTATTCGACTTCGGACTCCAAATAGTAGGAAGTTCATTTTCGGGTCAATTACTTAGTTTGACGCCAATAACTATACATCCAAAACCTCGCTAACACCCAAAACTCGAACTGTAGCGAGGTACAAAGAAACATTTATTTATTTATATTGGCCTTTTAAATTGAAATTTTCAGTGAATCCAAATGGATTCGTATTCATAGATGTGAATTAGAAATGATTTGGATTCATAGGTCTGAATCCGAATAGATTCGGATTCATAGGTATGAATCCGAATTTCGTATTCGGATTTACACTAGCAAACATGAATCTATTCGAATTCACACTTGTGAATACGAATGTATTCATATTCGGATTGACACGTTAAGGTGCTGTGAATCAAATTTGGATTCGGATTTACAAATACAAATCTGCCCATCTCTGCTACAAATTGAAACATTCATCTAAAATGCAGTTTCCTGCCAACTTCTCATTTACTAATTTATTTATTGATTAATTTTCTGAAAAAAAAATTCAAATACCTATTTTAACTTAAATTTTCCACATTTAAATAAATATATATTCAATAATTGCTTTTCATAGTGCACAGAGTTCTATTTATTTTTATGAAAGTAGTGAAAACTGTCCCCCTCCCCTTTTTTTTATACTTAAAACGTGGCGACAGTTGTGGACACTAAGTTTTTCAGGTCTAGCGGCCACTGGCCAGTTGCAAAATTTCTGAGTCTTGACCTTTACTTGTGTAGTTTATGAAAATTTAAAATGATTAAAACTGATAATAATGCTGCAGATTATTTTCAACTGCCCAAAATAGTGTCGCAGACTGGCTAGAAAGTTTCTGCTACTGAGGAAACCATGACAACATAGAACTTACTCGAATTTGGCAGAAAATTGCTCTTGTGTTTGAAATTTCAATCTTTTTGTATCCTGCAAATATTTAAATATTTTGGTTAATCAAATGTTATTTTCGCATATGCTACCTTAGATTAGTATATTTTTTGTTCAATTTTAATAAAAAAACAAAGAAATTTATTTTATGGGAAACATGCCAACGTTTAACGAACTCAGACTTCGCGAAAAAGTGCTTCTCGTGTTTGAAATTTCAATCTTTTTGCATCTTGCAAATATTTAAATATACTGACTAATCGGATGTTATTTTCATGTATGTTACCTTAGATTAACATATTTTATGTTTAATTTTAGTAAAATATAAATTTATTTTTTGGGAAATATGAAAACATTGAACTTAATTCTCGAAAATTTGCTTCCCTTGTTTGAGATTCCAATCCTTTTGCATCTTGTAAATATTTTTATATTTTTGGCAACCAGAAGTAATTTTGACACATGCTACACCAGATTAGCTTATTTTACTTCTTATTTTAATAACTAAAGAATTAATTACTTTGTTGTTTAATTATATGTTTATTTATTTTTGCAATTTTGAATTTCATTATCTTTAGCTAATTTTCGGTCATAACAGATTTAAAAAATTTAAATTTAAGCAATTGAGCGCCTAACAAATTAACTTAATGTTTATTTTAAACATAAAGTTGAATTATATAATTTTTTAAGGTTGAATTTATAAGCAGATTACTGCAGGGGCATGCGGGGCACAGTCTCCTGCTCTTAGATTTCAGGGGGCCCAAAATCTCCTTAATTTATCATACTAATTAAAAATAAATAATGATTTCACTCAGAATCTAGAGTACAAGGATGTCATTGATATTTTTGCAAAAGGAAAGACAAGGAAAAAATCTCTTTATTTGTTGATAAAAATTCCCCTTAAAAATTAATCTCTTTGCAAATCTCAAAACCACTCCACGTTTAGTCTGTATTTACTATTTAAAGTTACATCATAAATATACCTTTGATATTTAGGGTAAACCCCATCTTATATAATTATCTTAATTCTGTATCTTTTCTACTTTTTAAACGTGATATGGGGTTACCACCAAATTAGCATGGTTGTGTTAATACGCAAGTATCAAAATATTTTATAGCTTCAGGAATAAGTGGATATATGGGGGCGGGGGGGGGGAGACAAAATGAATTTCATGCCCATTGTCTTCAAAAATCTTAGTCTGGCCCTAGGAGGGCCCTGAAATGCAAATGAGCCTTATGTCCAATATCAGAATGATCGGGCTCTGTTTGTAAGTACATAATTTTCTTTTTGTCTGCCAAAATAATTAAAGTGTGTAACAGAGGTGGTTGTGTTATGATTATTCACTGGAAACCCAGTAGTGTTCATTATGCTTTTACCTCCCTATATCTCCAATTTTCCACTTTACCTCAACTGTTCAAAATTACTACTTTAGTAAGGTTGTGGGTACTTGGAACAGTTTACCGAAAGAGTCTGTAATCAGCTAAGGGGTAGATAACTTAAGGAGGGTCATAAAAATAACTTCCTTAGACAATTGAATAGTTTTAAAAAAAATTATGATTAAGTCTTTAATTGTTACTACCTGTAACTTAAACTTTTAAATCCAAAAGTAAAAATTGTTCTTGGAGTAACCTCCACCATAAATAAACAAAAAGCAATAAACAGAGCCAGTTTGAAAGCACTTGGTAATCATTTTCAATAGTTTAGTCATATATTTATAATTGAAATGTCCAAAATCATCCACATTTGGCTTTTAAAAGCTGAATTCTTTGTATTTTAAGCTTATTTTTGTTGTTTGCTACGTGTTACGCGAAATATTAGCATTTTACTGTAAGTCTGCAGCAATCTTTTAGCATCTGCTTTCGGTTTTCAATATTTGTTATTATTTCTTCAGTAGTACACTATATAAAGTATATTGAGGAAAAATACAAACTTATTTTTTGAGACAAAAAACTCTCAGCATGGGTATAATGTATAATAATGAAACAAAACGTACCTATTATTTGTGAATTAGTGCAAAAATAACTATTTTAGAAAATAATAACTATTTGAATTATAGACTAAAAATGTTCATCAAGCTATTTATTTTATAAGGAATATGTTAAGCACCTACCGTAAAATCTCGAAAGTAACCCCCCCCCCCCATTTTCAAAACAAAATTTGTTGATTTCAGAAGGGTGGCTTATAATCAAGATTTTTTTGAAAATTTAGCCAAAATAATAGTTTTTAGTAGTATTGATTTTAGAGTACAAAAAAGAAATAATAAGTAAATAAGAGTAAATGAAGAATGAGAAATTTTAATTAAAACCTGTCATAATTTTCTTTTTGTAATAAATTGCACTTGGGCGCATTTTTTTTTCAGACTTTTGCACCTTAGTTGGCAAAACCTATATCATTTATCACTTAAAAATACATATATCATGTGCTGAATGTAAAGAAGCAAAATCTTAATGTTATTGTTTCAAAATAGAAGCAAAAATCACAATCATGACCCCAAATTTGTTACAAAAATCATAATTTCGAAAACTGCACATTACAAAATTTGCGAACGTAAAAATAGCCAAATCTTTAACTTGATTTATTAAAATATACATTTCTGATGATCCTAAACTGATTCAAGCACTTTAGTTCTCATTTAAAAAGGGTTATTTTTAAGTTTTGAGCTACTTTTTAAGTTACGCGTTTCGAAAATGGCGCCTCATTTTCAAAATGGCATCGTGTTGAAGATTGTTTATTCACAAGTCAAAACAGAAATGCTCCTTCCAAAATGAATAAAAAGCAGTACAATTGCATAAATTTCTTTTGTAATACATATGAACGAAAAAAAAAAAAGAATAGACGCCCTTGCATCAAAAGGAGTCTAGACATTTTCAAATGAGTACACTGTGGACACCGTTTTTTTTAAAATCGTGTGTTTTCTTTTTTTTTATTTTATACAAGAGAACCTGCACATGGAGGGGAAATTAGACCTCTGTAAAGGCTTTCTAAGTAAAGCAGAAAATGTTACCCTTTTTTTTTTGGAGGGAGTGGCAAATGAAGATCATCGGAAAAATTTTAGGCGAAGGGGGGGGGGGAGTAAATTTGGGGTTATAAAATGATTTCACTTTCCATAAAAACGGGGGGGGGGGGGCGGCGGCTATAATCGATAGGTGGGGTATTTTCAGGATTTTACAGTATTAATTGTATATATTCCATTTTGATTTAAATAATGATAGTAGTTCAAGAGCAAAGGATATATGACAATATTTTAGTATGATTGAGAATGATGATTTTTGTCACATGGCTGTGAAATCATAGTTGGGCTGATTTTTAGACTCAAAAATAGTTAAGAATTTTTAAAACTGATTATATTTTGAATCATTTCATTATATTTTGAAATGAAATCAAAGTCAATGGAAAAAAAACTAATTTGAAAATAATTTTCTTAATTTTTAATCGACTACCTATGAATTAGTCATAAATAAATTTTAAGGGAAATGGGTGAACGTGATTTTTATTTTTTGTTTTTAAAGCATGCTTTTTTCTTCTCTTTAAATTTGAATTAATCATGCATATTATTGCATGATACAAATGAGTTCTTTAATATTTCAGAACATTTTCCCAAAGGACGTTAAAGGGCAAGCCCATGAAAGTAGGGACATCAGTTTTAAAAAGAAAACTTCATTTTATCAGCTTTTTTTTTCATATAAGTAAAAGAAGACTATTTTTATAAAACACTGCAAAAAAAAAAAGTTATTCACACATTTTTTTAAAAGTTTTATAGGCAAATTTCGACATTACTACTCAATGCTCGTGTGTTGTTGTATAAGCAGTTCTAAAAGTTAATCTTTTTTTTCACTTAGGATCAATTAATTGTTATGTCTACGATCTTATTTTTTAGAAACTTTAAAATGTAATAACTGTCTTGTAACATTTTTTTTTTTTTAAATCTAGGCCGCATACTCTCTAATGTAACATCAGTCACAAAATTGTATAAAAGTTTGCATTGCTTAAACAGAAACAAACCCAAGTTTATAAAAAGTCATATTCTTTTCATTTATGACAGGGGTGCCCACAAGGGGGGATTATCACGCAAGTTGCACCATCAAAATTTGGGGGGGGGGGGTTAAAATTGCTTTTTATTTATTTATTTTTAATTTAAATTGGTTGGTATTTATTTTATTTTATTTTGTTTATTTTTTATTTTATTTATTTAGTTTGTGTGTGTGTGTCATTGGCATATCACAGAAAATTTCTAATAGGATAATAATAATAATTAAAAATAATTAAATACAGAAATAAATAAAAAATAATTAAATATGTAAATAAATAAAAAATATTTAAAAGAATAAGTAAGTAAAAAATATTAAAAAGAAAAAAAAATTAAAATTATTTAAATAAATAAATAAATGGGTCATTCCATGTCAAATCAACCAAAAAAAATTATTTTGAAATTTACCATCTCAGATTTTCATGAAATTTTCAGGGATTATACTGTTTGACATTCTAAATTCAGATCTACTTTAAAAAAAAAATTAATCTCTCTTGGTTAATGAGTTATTAATCTTTTAAATCTGTAAAAAAACATATTTTTTTACTCATCTGTTGCGCTTAAAAATTCTACAATTTTAGTTGTATGGGGTCAATACAGTTGGTTAATAGCTCATTTTAAAGAGAATTGCATGAGCTTTAATTTGACATGCAACTTGCATATTTTTCTTGCATTTTTAATTTTTAATTTTTTTTAAAATTAGTGTCCTTTAAAAATTTTGAAAAAAATATATGTTTTTAACTATGTTTTAGTTGATTCATCCTAAAAATTTCAGAGTGGGGACATGATGGGATCAGCAGTTATAGCAAATAATGCAATGGTGCTACTTAGCATTTTTGTTTAAAAATTAAACAAAACAATAAATAAATAAAAAATACTTTTTTAAATGCACAAAACTATTTTTAACAATTTAAATTTATTTCAAAATATACATGTTTTAGTTTTTTTAATAATATTATAAACATTTTGTAGTAAAACTATGAATAGTTCAATTAATTAAAAAACCTTGAAATTTCAAAAAAAATCTTAAATTTTGGTCATCTTTTATTCCTTTAAAGTTCAATAAACAGAACTAGCACAGAAACTTCGAGGATGTAATTTTGAAATGTATAAACACAAAGTAGAATTCGATACATAAAAATACCTTGTGGCAGATAAGTCTCTCATCTCCTCAGTTTGGCTAGTAGCTTTTTACTCGCCTTTGAACTTTCAGATTCTGAGAGATTATAAACCCTTCCAGTTTGTGTTGTAGGGTCAACTTAGGTTACTATTTCCGTTTTATTTACAACCAATACATCAGGAATATGAGGGTACTTAAGGGATGGAGAAGGTCCATGAGGTTGTAAAAAACTTACTTTAACCTCTTCATTTTCAATTCCTAAAACACAACCTAGCCACCATTCATTATTATATATACATGTTACAAAACCAACTATATCATTCAAGTCCAAATCATCAGCATCATCATGTTTGCTTACTATCTCTTCTTTTGTGTGGTGTGAAAAGGGGTAATATTTAACGAAAACTGTGCTTTTGCTTTTTGGTCTGTAACTGTGGAATTGTTGAGTTCCTTTCACTGTTATGGCTTCTTCAAACCTTGTTTTAAGAAATGCATATTCTTTTTCGTAATCTTTTTCTGTTGAATATATGAAATCGATATTTTTAATATTGTCTTTAGACCATTCATATAATTGACGGGGGGTCATAATCTGTTCATTATAGACCATACGAAGACTTGATTGTGCAGCTAATCGCTTAACTGTGCTGCCTATACCATCACAAGCATTTTTCCCATGGTATGATGAAAAAAAAAATTCCATTCTGCTTCAATAGAAAAATCTGCAGTATGGTGACAGAGGTTTACAAAATTCAATTGATTTTTGTCCTGGGATGTAGCTCCATCTGAGAAATAATGAATTTTGTCTACTCTTTGCAGCAATTTTTGCTTTAAGTATGCTATCATAAGCCTCTGGGACAAATGCACAGCAACTGTATCATGGCACATGCAATCAGAGATAATAACTAAATTCAGGTGCTGTAACATGGCATTTTCCATGTAGTATACAACAAAAGGATGTATCGTTGCTTGTGCATTGTTCCAGTGGAAGCAATTATTCCAGTGCAGCATCTTGTAGAATGAAAGAGTAGTTCTCAGCAAAATCACATACATACAGTACATTGATTTTCAACCAGATTTTTTTTTCATATATCTGAGATAAGCAGATTGTTTGCTAGCAATAAAAGAATGTTTCAGCAGTTTGGGTAAGCTATCAAACAAACAATTTAAGAAATCATCAGTTTGTTTTGTTATTGCTTCAAGTGCAGTCCTATTATCAATTTGCATCCACTGCTTGTATGTTACAGTATCAATGCTGTTTTGCTCAAACGAATCTTCAAAAAGATATTTGAAATTATTAGTATCTGAACAGTTGTTACATTGACGGAAATAACACTTGTCTGTAGGCATTTCGCAAATCATTAAAATAAGTAAGTCTTTATAAGTTTTGATTGGTTTGTCCCTGTTAATCAATTCTGGTAATTTACACTGAGCCATCATCAATTTTGCATTCTGGTGAATAGCGCATACACAAACTGAATGTGTTCCAGCTGATCCAGCAAGAACACAGTTTTTCGGACGAAGTTCTAAAAATTTGGAGAAGCCTATTTTTTTATCAGGATAATGTTCTTTGAATAGCACATAAGATTCTCTTAAGGTATTTAAAATTAAAAACTTTTGGAGATGAATTGCTCTTCCATCCACTTTAATAGAAACAAAGTCTTTCTTACCAGGCATCTGACGACTGATTTCATCACATTCATAAAATTGTTTCACTAGATTCACTGTCTCTGGGCTTAATGCCTTTCTGGGTTTTAGATCAGGAGCAGACATTATTCCTTTGTCCTTCATGAGTTTTTTAGCTTTTCTAGCAATGAAATTTGTCACTTTAAATTCGTTTTCTATTTGCTTTAAGGTCCAACTTTCTGGAAGTGTTAAAATTTGCAGTTTTAAGCTTTTGTCAGTTGTACTGGAGAATTTCTCTTTAAGTCGGCTAATTATTTCACTATCATAATCGAACTTTATGAGAGCATCTGATTTTTTGAGCTTAAACCAAATAGTTGAGTTCCTAAAACTTCAGTGATCTTAGTTAATTTTGTGTGGGGGTACTTCTTTTCACTAAGACAAATTTTTTTTTTATGGGAGTTTCATCAATTACTCCAAGAAGACTTTCATTTAAAATTTCAATAGCTTTAGACTTTTCTGGAGTTGAAATTTCAGTCTCATGATCTGTTTCACTCAGAGCTTCATCTGAAATTTCCTTATAATCTGAGGTAACTAAAGGTAATTTTTGTACAGCTTTGTGGCAAGTATCATACTTTATAGCCTTCAATTACTTCCTTATGATGCTTTGATACATTATTACTCACAGTTCTTAAATTTTTCTTGTAATAGTCATGCAGACTTGCCAACCCTCCGGATTTAGGCCTGAGTCTCCGTACTTTACGTTATTTTCGACACATCCGGATTTAGCGCTGATATCTCCGGATTTTTGTTCAAAAACTTAACAGCACCAAAAATTAATACATTTCTTCAAAAAAATATTCATTTTGATTGAAAAGAGAAAAAAAAAACCGCCCGCAAAGCTCTCAAACAGTTTTTTGGCGTTTTGCCAAACTGCCGAAACGCAGGTGTAGCCTACGAAAATGCAATGCAGCACAGAGGTTAACGGACAGAATTTTCGTAGGCTACGACATGGGACTCGCTTGTTTCTACGGAGTACGTCGTTGATCACGTAGCGTGTCTCATTGGAAGAAACAGGTGAACTAAAATAACTTTAACTTTGACGGTTTTCCTGCTAGCTCACGTGGTCAGAACTTGTTTGTTGTTTGTGTCGGCCGGTGCGAGTGCGAATTGTGTAATGTAAATTGTAAATGTACATGTATGTTGTGTTGCGTGTTGAGTAATATAAATTGTAAAGTGCGAAACGATGTCAAAAAAATATCGGACGGCATTCAGCAAAAGCTACACTGAACAATTTCCGTCAATCAAATCGTCAAGAAAAGGCGAACACTTTGCGTTTTGCTCCACCTGTGCCTGTGACTTCTCCATTTTGCATCGAGGTAAAGCTGACATAGAAAAACATATAAGCACAGAGAAACATACACGGAACTCGGCTAGCTTAAAAAATAATAAAAAACTTGATGCCCTTAAGTCTAATCAAGACTTGAATGTTATCCGTGCGGAAGCTCTTTTTACTACGTTTATTGTGGAGCATAATGTCGCAATTCATGCTAGTGATCACGTTGGAGCGTTGTTCCGAAAGATGTTCCCCGATAGCGATATCGCAAAAAAATATGGGTGCGCAAGGACCAAAACTACTGCAGTCATTAAAGAGATGGCAAAGTTTGAAAAAGAAAGTATTGTGGAAATACTGAAGAAAAGTCCTTTTTCAATTGCTACTGATGGTAGTAACAAAACTGATTGTAAATTATATCCAATTTGTGTCACATATTATAATGAATCTTCATTGCAAATTGAGTCTTCTTTGCTGTGTTCACCTGTTTTAGAATCAGATGGAACTGGGGTAAACATATCTCATCTTTTATTAAGCGCATTGAATGAAAACCAAATTGATCTGGACAATTGCCTAGCTTTCGGGGCTGATAATGCCCCTGTGATGATAGGAAAAAAAATTGGTGCTGCTGGCATTATGAGTAAAAGCATTTCCAATTTATGTGTTATTGGCTGCCCTTGCCATCTTTTAAATCTCGCAGCTGAAAAAGGTGCAGCTATGCTCCCTGTAAATGTCGAGGAATATGTTATTGACATATATTACTATTTAGATAAAAGTTCCAAAAGAAAACAAAAATTAAAGCAATTTCAGGCATTGCATGATACAGAGACAAGAAAAATAATAAAACATGTATCAACTAGATGGCTTTCATTAGGGCGTTCTCTAAAACGCCTGTTGGAGCAGTGGGATCCGTTGGTATCTTTTTTCAAAGAAGAACTGAAAAGCAAGCCTAATTCAAATAATACTTTAAAAGATTACAAAATTCCAAAAGTAAAGGCCTCTGAAACAAGCAGCCGTTTTAACATGCAAGTAGTAGAGTCAACATCATCTAGAGCTAATTTTCAATCTAGCGCTGTTAAAAGACAGAAATTAGATCCTGATGTTGGTGATCATAAACTGTCCAAAAATATTCTTTCGAGAGAAGAAAGAATCTTTATGTTTCTAACTTCTGATTTAAGTAAAGCCTATTGCTTATTTTTAACTCATACTATACCACTTTTTGAAGAACCCAATGTCAAGTTGCAGTCAGGATCTCCACAAATACATATTCTTCATGAAATTTTAATTACAACTTTTAGGAATGTTTTATCCAGATTTATTGTTCCTTCAGCAATTAAAACCAGTACTTCATTGTTAGATGTAAAATATCATAGTGTGGAAAATCAGAGGTTAGATTCAGATCTTGTGATTGGACAAACATGTTCAAAAGTGGTGGAATCCTTAAAACCAAGTAAAAAAAAAGAGTTTTTTAAGTCAGTTAGGATTTATTTCACTACTGTCTGTGATTATATGTATCGTAAGTTCCCATTTAATGATGAAGTATTAATTAATGCTCAAGTATTGAACTTGAATAAGTTAGAGACATCTTCATTTTCTAGTGTACAGTTCTTCTGCCAAAAATTTCCAGTGTTGACAAAGCTTCTAAAATATCAAAGTTCTGATGCATTACTAGATGAACTGCAAGTTCAGTTTTGCTCTCTCCAAGTAGAAGCTTTGCCTGAGGATATTGTAACTGAAAAAAGAATGGATGTGAAGTGGGCGAAACTGAGTAATTATACTGAAAAAAAATATGATCTGCTATGTAAATTTATGCTCTCTCTGCTTACTTTACCACACAGTAATGCAGAATGCGAGAGAATTTTTAGCATGGTAACCAAAACCCACACTCAGTTTCGTTCTCAGTTATCAAATGAAAATTTAGAAAGCTTGCTGACAGTCAAGTCCAAAATGAAAGCTCCTTGCTTCGAAAAAAAGTTTGATGATTTATTTTTAAAAAAGGCAAAATCTTGCACTTTTAATTCTTTAAAATCATAAAATATTTTTTTTAAAGCAAAATTTTCTTATCAAATGTAATATCTTGACAAGTATATGCTTATTAATTGTTTAGAAATGCTTTAGATTAATAGTATTCATTTTGCTATTATACCTCAACAGTTAATTACTAGTTCTATTAATAAAAGAATAATTAAACTTCAAATTGTTTTATTTCTGTGTATAAAATCCATATTTTTTGTGTAAAAAAATTCGTTTATAACACAATGCCATCATTTTAATCTTAGCATATTATGATTAAAACTTTTCTGTTCTGAAAGTAAGATATTATTGCGATTTTGATATGTCGGTACGTTGATAAATAAAATTGCAGGCTTTATCATGCAAATTGCAGGATTTTTCATTTGTCTAGGTTGGCAAGTCTGGTCATGTCCATGCTTCTTAAATGGATTGCAGCAGTACAAAGAAATAATTTTTGAAGTCCCTGCTTCAGTCATGTTTTTTTTTTTTCTTTAAAGCTTGGTTAAAAGGTCATTATTAAATTCCAAAAAGCACTCTTGAAAATTTGCACAAAAATATTTTAAAGTAATCAACTTTTATAACTATTAAAATATGAGAACATCTATTGAAACATAAACAATTAAGCAAAATTTAATAAAACACAATTATCAATACATCAAACACAACCTACTTTACTATTTGAAAGCCAGAATAAGAATGAACAGCTTTCTTCAACTATTGGACTTAATGCGTCACACACCTGTTTGAACATGTCAGGGAGTGTTTCAACATGTGTGTAAACAAGCTGCTGCATGATCTGCCTGTTCTTTAAATGGTTTTAATGCATTTCATTTTCAATTTTTAATTATATTTTAATTTATATCATAATTTTGAAATAAAATGTTGCCAAATTAGAAATTGCTTTATTAAAAATAAAATTAAAAAAAATAATTTTAAAGAATATTTAAAATAAAAGTAATTTTAAAAAAGTAAAAGAAAATAATCTAAAAAAAGTCTAATAAAAAAAACACACACACACATATATATATATATTTTTTACAAAAAAGTGTCATTGCATTATTTGCTATAACTGCTGATCCCATCATGTCCCCACTCTGAAATTTTTAGGATGTATTTATTAAAACATATTAAAAAACATATATTTTTTTTTCAAAATTTTTAAAGGACAATAACTTTAAAAAAATTTAAATTTAAAAAAAAAATATTAAAAATTCAAGAGAAACATGCAAGTTGCATGTCAAATTAAAGCTCATGCAATTCTTTTTAAAATGAGCTGTTAACCAACTGTATTGACCCCATAGAACTAAAATTGTAGCATTTTTAAGCACAACAGATGAGTAAAAAAACATGAGTTTTTACACATTTAAAAAATTAATAACTCATTAACCAAAAAGGATAGATTTTTTTTTTTTAAAAGTAGATCTGAATTTAGAATGTCAAACAGTATAATCCCTGAAAGTTTCATGAAAATCTGAGATGGTCATTTTGAGTGATTGCTTGATTTGACAATGACCCAAATAAATTGAGCTAAAACAAAAAGGGGAGAGAGAGTTGAGGAAAATTTGAGGGGGGGCATTTTCGCCATTGAACTTGGGGGGGGGGATGGGCACCCCTGATTTACGATGATATCTTTAATATTAATCACTTAAATATTTAGAAATAGTTGAATTTAATTATTTAAAACTTATTTAAAGTATGTAACATCAGTCACAGTAACATCAGTCACATTTCTATTTTCGTTAATAAACCTCAAACAAATTGCACAAATGGCATTGACTGCTGCAGAAAGACAAAAAAAGGAGGCGAGATAATTTAAGAAATAAAGGAAAACATGAAAACTGCAAAAAGTAAAACAAAGTAGAAGTGAAAAAGAGAGGATGATAAAAAATAAAATAATATTTCAAAACCTAGCATAATTACCAAAGTTAGCTCAGAATAAAACTAAAAAGAGAAATTAGGTGAAGGAAGTAGAACACGAATAGCACAAATTTAAAGTATTGAAGTCCCTGGCTTAAATTAGCAGCTGCAATACCACTCTTTAAAATAATGAAACCTTGGTAAAATCTGTTAGTCATTCAAAGCGCTCTTTGTTATATCTTCACAAAAGAAATCTGCCGCTGTAAAATATTTTTCCAACATGAAATTCGACAAATAGATACTCCTAGTTCTTCATGTATTACATTTGAATATAAGTGCTACATCATAAATACAGAAATATTTCTAAATGTCACAGCTTCATGCAAGTTTCAGAGCTATCACCATTCGACTTGCACAGTCATGTTATAAAGAGTTATATTTGAGTAATACTTTGTTTTAATTCAGAAGCTGTATTAGGTGTTTAGAACCAACCCTTTTTTACAGTAAAGGAGGGAAACACTTCCAGCAGAACATGTTCCAAAATTGTTGAACGGGTTCTTGAAGAATATGACAAACAATTGTATCACAAGAAGCTAGATGCATCTAAATTGAAAACTAGGACTATTTATTAACTGTCAAGATTCAAGCAGAAAAACATTGGAAATAGCCTGTCAATGTGGATGAAATTTATTATTTACACAAAAAAGAGGGAATACAATATTAATGCACTAGATGTCAGAGGACTTTTTTTTACAAAATGCATCAAAAGTATAACTTTTAAAACTTTATAAATGTACTTTTCTTGTAATTTAAATTAAATTTTACAATTTTAAACAAAACATATGCTAATTTTATTTTCAAGGAGAAATAATTTATAATGCAGCAACTTATTGTAAATGTAATATCAGTCACAAAATCTTTGTATCATCAGTCACAGGTGTTAAATAATTTTTATGCTTTCAGTTTTTAAGTTTTTTAATAAAACAAAGTGTTTTCATCAAGTCTAAAATCTCTATTTTAAGGGAAATAAATCTCTTTAGATTTTATGTCATTAGTTTGAAGAGAATTTCAAATTATATATGTCACTTTTCTCAATGTCTCTTCTGCTTAACATCAGTCACGTTTTTTTTATTCCCCTTAATATCTTACAAAAAAATTTCCTCTAGTCTGAAAACAAGTGTGGGGACAATGATGCACCATATCATGATATTTTAGATTGATTTCAGAAGAAACAAAATTAAATTTCATGACAGGGGCAAAATTTATAAGTTAAAAATAGTCAAATGATAACGTCAGTCACTGTGGACTGACTCTAAAGCTGGTCCATTGTAGATATTGGCAAGTAATGTTAACCAGTTTCAATATTTTTTTTCCATCTAAAGTTAACTTTTTTATATGCTTTACATTGCTTATCATATTATTTGTATGATATTATCTATGTATTCTTTAATGTTTCAGAACATTCTTGCTGAGAGTGCAAACGTCGGTCCAT
Source organism: Uloborus diversus (assembly GCF_026930045.1). Taxonomy (NCBI): domain Eukaryota; kingdom Metazoa; phylum Arthropoda; class Arachnida; order Araneae; family Uloboridae; genus Uloborus; species Uloborus diversus. The sequence goes on along the minus strand of NC_072733.1, from coordinate 35,045,435 downwards.
TACAAGCATTATAGGGTATGTTATAAAATTTTCAAAAAAAAAAATATAGGGGAAAAGGGGGCACTTGTGAACATGGTACGTTTTACTACGATAGCATCAAGCAAAAAATCTTTAAAAATTCTCAAGTAATAGCAGTACCAGCCCTACTTTTTAAATAAACTTTCAGAGCAAGGAGCCAGTTTATGTTCCTGTGGTGACAGCTTCTTTGTTTTAGCAGATGATGATGTACTTTTATCACTGTCTTCTTCGTTTCAAAACATATTTTAAACTAACTAATAAGCTAAATTTAATTATTGCAAACCATTATATGAACATTCAAGTAAATGTATGCTAATGTTTAAGTTTTTTACTTAAATTTAAAAAATTTTATTTTTGAAAAATAGTTCTAAGGTAGATGCTGGGGTACTTGTGAACACAACATGTAGGGGCACATGTGAACAGCTCCCATAAACTCTCCCCAAATATAAATATTAGTGTAGGCTTATTATAAGTTTTAAAAGAGATGTAGAGATTTATAATTATTATTTTGCTGCAATCAGTTTGTAAATTTATTGTTAATTACTTTATATTTACTTTTATTATTTTTTATTTCATTAATCACTAAATAGTTGGCTAAAAATTAAGTGGTATGTAATATATTTGCAGGGAAAATAAAGACAAAATATTTAACTTAAACTAAAAACTGAAGTTTAGAAAAATTTTAAAATTTGTCATCATATTCTGTATGAAGCTTAAACGTACTAAATAATCTTTGATTAAGAGAAATTTTTTTGTTTTGATTGCATGAACATGATTAGAGCAGAAAAACTGCATGTGTAGTAAATTCTATTCTCAAGACATCTAGTGAAAACTAGTGTTGCCTTGAATGACAGGGTGACAATATCAGTAAAAATTTTCCTCACTCAAGTATGGCTGCAGTTTTTGTCAAGATGGTGGAAGAAACATTTGAACTAGGTTGGTGTGGTAACCAAGTATGAATCATTATCATGGCTTTGGCAATAAACACAACTTTTATAAATACATTATTTGTTCAAAACATTTCTAAAATTATGGAACAAACCTGAGCAAAAGTGTTCTTTCTACCAGGTTTTCAATAACCCTTGTTTGGTCTTTTCGGGCATGCTGAAAAAAAACGAGCTGAGAAAAATATATTAAACTTAATAAACCAGATAGATGTTATGTTAGTCAAAGTAGAAAAAATATTTGCAAAAGGGTGATTTTAGTCAGCAGATGTGACATCTGTGAGCTTTGATAAGCGTGCACAAAATGCTACAAAAAATTTAAATTCTTGTATATTTCTCAAAAATGTAGACAGTTAATGCCCTCTGTTTGCCCACTTCTAAATAAACACTTAAACATCACAGAAAAGCTGAAATGAAACCATGAAGGGGGGAAAAGGGGGTTGCACAGTTAAATAGACAGCAAAAATGCATCCACACAGAAGTTTTGCTCCTTCTGCGTTACCCATTGAAATCACAGGATGTGTAGCGAGAGGGTTAACATTAAAATTAATGTGAGTTCTGAAAGTTAAGTAACGTTGAGGGGAAAAATCTGCATGCTATAAGCCTGAAACCTTAATAGTATTAATAAACTTAAAAATTAATAAAATTATCATTTTTGAAAGAAATGTTTATATCTCCATACCTTCACAAAAATATAAAAATAAATTTTACATAGTTTGTACGGTACTGGCAAAAAAAAAATCTTTGTGATTGGTTGGATATTAAAAGCTTTATGAACTTTTTCTTCTCATGATTTTATTTAGCATGCTCCCTTGTGAATTGTCCGAATACCGAATATTCGGCCACAATCTGACCGAATATTCGGTAAAATAATTCGGCCAAATAACTAGGAAGTGCCAAGTAAAATCATGACAAGAAGTTTGCATGTAAAGTTTTTAATTGCCAGTTAAATGTAAAGATTTTTTTGCCGGTACTGTGTAAGAAAACTTGAATTTAAATACCAAAGTCTGTGGTAAAAATTACTTCAATTATGATAAATGCACATTTTATTCCTTTTATTTATGCGTTAAAATGTGTAACATTATGCATATAGGTTATATATACACACATTAGTGTGCTCTTATGCAATACAGTTTCCGCCAGCTCTTTGGTGGTAAAATTGAGTTTTTGGCCAGTTTTTACCAGTGGCACGGTCAAAATCAGTTTTGTCTGGCCAAAACTACAACCCTGATGTAAAATAAGGAGCTGTAAATGTATATTTTTTGGCTGATGCAATAAATTTTAAAAAATATATACACATAGCCCAGTAAATTTAGGTCAAAAATAGGGTTGATGCACCACAAATTTATAATTAGCTGAGTTTTTTAGGATAAAATCCTGAACATGTATGGAGCAAATCCTGAAAAGTTCTCATGTGAGTTTCTATCCAAAATGACGGATCAAAGATGGCCGCCTGGTACATCTTGCCTCCCTTATATCTAACAAGGAGACGGCACGACCGTGGGGTCGGAGATTTGAGTCAATTTTTTTTGTGGAGAAAGAGGATCGCTAGTACCTTACCTGGTTAAAGTACCTTACGTGGTTAAAGTAATACGGCGCAATGGAGTCTCCTAGGCACCTTATGAGTTAAAAATGTCAGTCTCTTGACGAGCTGCCGTCAGCCTAGTTGGTTAAGGTGCGATCTTGTGCTCCAGAGATAGCACGATTGAATCCACTCTGAACCTTTTTCTTTTCTCTTCATTTTTTTTTAATGCTACCACAACAATTAGTGGTAACGAAGTAGTAGTAGGATGAAAAATATAAATTGTTTTATATTGTTTTGCTGGAAGAAAAAGAAAATAATTTAAAAAAAAAATGATATATATAAATTCTTAAATTATGTAGGGAAGAGAAACTTTTAATAATTGCTGTGATAATAAAAAAAATCTAAATGTCCTATGAGCAGATGTCCCTTATAACCGTAAGGTGACCACAGGTTAAAAACCTTTACTAGGCAAATCAAACTGTACAGAATAACGAGCAAGTATGTGTTTCAGTGAATGAAAAGGTTTGCGATCCTTAGCAAAAATAAATTTTAGAAAGTAACTTAGGGGTGAAACACATTACCAATAATTGTTGTGATAGCAAAAAATAAAGAAGAGAAAAGAAAAAGATCCAGAGTGGGATTCGATCGTACTTTCTCTGGAGCACAAGATCACACCTTAACCAACTAGGCTTGCAGCGGCTGGTCAAGAGACTGGCATTTTAGACTCATAAGGCACCTTGGATTTTCCATGGCGATTTTTAATTGATTTTTCTCATAATTTTCTAAGTATTGCGTTGTATTACTTTAACCACATAAGGTACTAGCGGTCCTCTTTCACCACAAGAAAAATTGACGCAAGTCTCCGACCACACGATCATGCCGTCTCCTTGTAAGTTAAAAATGAAGGTTTTTCAGTTCTGAAAAAACCCGTTGGTTCTAGAAGATATATTGTTTCGATACAAAACCTCAAATAACCAATAAAAAATTGTTTTGACACCAAAAACTGAAATTTCTTGTGTTCTACATAATATGCTGCAGAACACATAAGCTACTAAAATAAATAACTTTTTGCGGTATTTTTTAAAAAATATATTCCCTCATAGCTTAGTCATTAGTTTTTATTCTTCGATTTTGAAAAATGCTATGTACTGTGTTTGAATTGATACTTGTGTTTTACTGATGCCTCCCCATAAAAAGCTATAAACATATTTGATCTGCAAATCGTTTCTTGTCTGAAATGCACAGTTTTAATTTTGAAAAATTCATTGCTGATCTGCTCAATTCTTTAGCACTAACATAAATCGTAAAATGGTACCAAATTCCTTTTTTACTTCCTTTTACAAAAAAGGAAGTATTGTATTCGCAAAAAAAATTTCACTCAAAAATTGAGCTTAATTTCCATTTTACTCACCCCCGAATGAATGTTGAGTGTTTTTTTTTTCGACTCAACCACGCATGGATAACGTCTAGACACGTGAAATATCCATTTTGACGATTCCCGAGTTAATAAGAACGAGTTTTCTTGTGACGTCTGTATGTACGTATGTATGGCGCATAACTCAAGAACGATATGTCCTAGAAAGTTGAAATTCGGTACATAGTCTCCTAGTGGGGTATAGTTGTGCATTTCCCCTTTTGGTTGCATTCGGGTGCTTCTAAAGTGGTCTTTTGCCCCTTTTGGGGGCTAAATCATTGTTAATTTCGATGTAAACTCAACTAGTGTTATAATTTGGCGATTTTTTTTTAAAATCTGATTTCAATTTGGCCATTGTTGGTGATATTTAGATAGTAAACTATTGAATTGCATTAAAATTTCAAGTAATGGGGAAATGACATTAAATTGGAGTGAAAGGAAGTCATGTGATGCACAACATCAGCTCGTTGATATTAAATGAGAATTTAAAAAAAAAAGAAAGAAATAAAGAAAATAAGCTCTCACACAGTAACGATAAAAGTTCGTCAAAAATGGTTCCAAACAATGGTTTGTTACAACAACAATTATCTCAAAATTATATTTTTTGTGCATTTTAGGTAGCAGATAGTTATTTAAGATGATTTTTAAAAAATATATTTCCATTGTGATAATGGAAAGAAATGTCAGTGAAAAATTACTGCCTTCAACTTTAAGAAGCTCTTTTGTGGAGTTGGAAGTTAAACATTGGATAAAAAGGGTTATTATTAAGAAAGGATTGTTCTGTTCAGTCTTCCAAAGCTTTTCACCAGGATTGTAGCTGTTTTCAAATAAAAGAATAATTTACGAAATCTCAAATATGAATTTGCCCCTCATCTTCCCTCACGTTTTGATCAGGTTTTTCTGAGAAAAGACAAAAAATAAAGTGTGGCAGCTATTATTAAATCAGTAGAGAGCTTTCTGTTAAGCCAGTACCAATCTATATGTGCATTATAGAAGAAGGATTTCTTATGAACACTTCGGCATGGGAATGGGATGAGACAGACATAAAAAGACATATGCCTCAAATACGTTGGGTTTCTTCTGAAAAAACTTGCTTTTATATGAAGCTTTGGTTCTTAATGGATACACTGGTATTACCAACTAACTTTGAAGAAACGAAGAAGGGTAATGCCGATAATGTCTGACACTATTGCTTTTTGAATAAAATGTAGTGGCAACGACTAAATAGACTAACTTTTTGCGGAATTCTGAGATCAAATCAAGATTAATTCAAATCATGATGGAAAACTTCCAATTAGAAGAAATCACTGTTGTACAACTAGATAAGGACGCCTATGTATTCATTTGCTCAATTGTAGTCAAAAGGTACCAGAACAGCTCCAGACCAGTCGAAGTAACGGGTACTTATACAGATCTGCTCTCAAGAGAAATGTGTGGGACATCACTGTACTTTTTACCTTCAGGCCAATTTAGTAGGGGAAGCTGCTGTACCCATGGACAAAATTTACTTTTTAATTTTTGCTAGTCTCTGGGAGTGGATAATCGATGGAAAAAATTTTCTGGCAGAATCTACAACTTATCATCTAATTTGGCAATTTTTGTCTGGTGAAAATCTCAAAGCTTTCAACTTCAAAAAATATTTCTTACAAACCATCTTTTTTGTCCGTGGGTACAACATCCTGTTCACCCCGTGGATAGGTGCCTTTGTACCCATGGACATACAAAAAAATAACATATAAATAGGTCTGAGGAACTCAATTATACTCAATACATTTTCATAAGCCAATTTATATTGAAATACTTCAAACATCCATTGAAAATAATGTTAAATAAAATATCCAACATAAATTAAACTTTAAAAATTAATCGAAGGTTTTTTCCCCTTTTTTTTAAAAAATTTTCCGTAGTTTTTAACAGTGAATCCTTTAAAAAAGTTATTACTCTTAAGAGAGTTAATGATGTTATGAATAATTAATATGTTTTTAAACAAAAAAATAACTAGATTCATGATATAATGGCTCTCTATGTACCTACATAATAACCTCAATTTATATGCAAATTGAAACCTTTAACCAAAATTAACCCATTACAAGAAACTCAATTTAGATTAAACCAACAAAAATATATATAAAAGTCAACTTCTAATGAAACAGGTGGGTAGATGGTCTGTAGATCCTACAACAGGTGGGTGTTACTTCAACACTATATCTTCAAAACCTACTTCAAATTCATCATCATTGTTGAAAGCAAATTTCGGACGTTGATGACAAGGCACCATTTTGAGGTACTTCACATTGTAAGAAGACTCACGTGTGACCCAAGGAGACTAAAAATTGCCGTTCGTGGGTACATATGGCTATGTGTCCTTGGGTACAAAGGTACGCCATTTTGATTTTGCAAGCCAGTCACATCGACAGGACCACAGTTTTAAAACATTAAAAATCAGAAACGAAACCTTCAAAATATAGGCAATCATGATACCTACAACAAAAATGAATAATAACAATCCACGACGGACGTAAAATAAGAAATTGCTCATGTTTTTCTTTTACTTCGATCCTACTAAAACCGAAAAAATGTGATAGAATCTTAAATGTTCGTTTGATGGCGTTGAAACATCCTGGAGTACTGGAGAGGGCTGTGATACACGTTGAACCCCAATTAGGATCTCTCTCGACGATACCCGGAATTTCCCGACCAACGTCCGTAGGCACAACCGTCCTTGGGTACAGCAGCTTCCCCTACATGTTTAATGAAAAGAAAAATATTTCAATATATTGAAAGTACAATCAGCCTTGGGTTCTCTGAAGGATCCTCTTCTTTTTCTCCACACAGCCACAGGATATGTGACTCAACGTCTGCTATATTCAGAAAGGGTAAATCTTGAGCTTTCGAGTTGCTACAGGAAGATCTCAAACTGATTTCTCTGATCTCACTGCTCAGTAATTTTCAGCTTGATCCATCCATAAAAGGTCACCCAGATCGCAGAAATGTTGCAGAAACATCTTTTTGGTGGTAACCAAAACTCCTCCTTCAAATTTTAAAACCTGGCAACTCTTCCACCCACAAGTGCAGTAGCTTCACAGCATCCATTTTGTGTTTATCCAAAAAAACAACAGTAACTTAAGAAAAAACATGAATCCAATTAAATGGAGATGCGTTATGAAAGAAGGTGGTCTGTTCACAACATTTTTGCCACTTCCCAAAGTTTCCGAAGGAATTCTACATTCGATGTGTGATTACAAATTAACAGTAGTTATGTGAGACTGTGATCTAGAAGCCGATGAAAACGCAGACTTAAAATTCATTATAAGGTCCCATTTTTTCCCTTATCTTATTCTTATTCCAAACCTAGAAAAAGTAAGATTTCCTTCAGATATAGGATGAAAGCTACTTGGTTATTCAGTAAATTTAATATTTTTAAAATAGTTAATATTTTAAAAAGAATACCATAAAAAGTTTAGTAGCCCTTTTGTTCTGCTGCATATTACATAGAAAATAGAAATTTTAGCTTTTGGTATCAAAACAATTGTTTGAACTTTTTCTTGGTTATTTTAGGGAATATATCGAAACAGTATTACTTTTAGAGCATACAGGTTTTTTAAACTAAAAAATCTTCACTTTTGACCGAGTTATGAGAAAGGCAAAGAGCACTTAAATGTCTGGAGAACCAACTACTATTTATAAAATTGTATATTAAATTGTTTGACTCATCCCTAAGTATGTGTATTTTTCCTACTAAACAAAAACATTTTATATTGTTTTTTAATGTGGTGAACTATCATAGTTTATGACAATTAGCGGAATTAGAATTAAATATTAGGTCTCTTCTTAAAAAAGTAACATTGGGTATTTTTCAAAAATCAGTAGTTCTTTTGTTCTAATTCTAAGCAATATATATTACAAATTTACAAAAAAACTTTGCGTTGTGTTTGCACTAATTAAAACAGGTTCAGCAAGGTTAGGGAATCCATCAAATATTTATTTTTCATCATACATTGGTTTCAATAAAAAGAAGTCAAAAAGAGGTCTCAACCCTACACAAATTTTACCAGGCGGTATATAAATTATGATTCAAATCTATAGCAGTTCAGTCATTTAGGTGGTTTTTTTTTATGTTATAATTTTCGAAAGTCATACCTTATGAGGAGGGTTCAGCCTGGGTAAGGAGGCAACTTGGTAGGTTACACCAGAATATTTTCCTGTCTGACTTTCCACACAATGGCCACCCTAGCTCCACGTTCCACTCTGTAATCTGCCTGCATCAGGATAATTCCATTTCAAGGAGGCCTTTCTAGTTCTTATTCAACCTTCTCATCTCTTGTATATGCTAGCCTCTACCATATTTTTCTTGGTAGGACACTTCCTTTTTTCAAATCTTGGGATTTTTATCTCACTCTCCACATGGCTGCCTCGTTTCTTTTCTACTTTTTCCAGCCTCCCCTTCACCTTCTCTTTTTCCTAATTACTTCTGTTGCCAAACCACCAAAGAAAACCCCTTTCCAAAAATATCACCCCCAGACCAACAAGTGCAGAGTTGAGTTGAAGAGAATGGATGGGGAAAGATATGCTAGAATTTGATATCAGTAAATCCCACAAGTTGTATAGCAAAATATAATTTTAAGAACAATTTCCTACAGCACAAAATTATTAAAGACTTAAAAGAGGTCAAATAATACTTTAATTTCTAAATTTTCAAATGATTCACTGTTATAGCTTACTGTAACTGTCAATTCACTGTTTAGATATAGTAGCTACCTGAGACATACCAACACTTTTTTGGCAGTCTGTTAAATACTAATCATATGTAATTTTTCTTTGCATCCTTGCAGGTTTCAGATGTATTGCATAATTAAAACTAGCTACGACCATAATAACTAAGGACCATTACATGTCCATTCTACGAAAAGTCAACCCTTTGTCCCACACGTTGAGGGTTCATATATTTCATTAGAAGGTAGTAATTTTTAAGGGTAATGGCAAAATTTTTTGCTTAAGAAATCACATACACAAGTTTAGTTTGTTAAGCAGAAAAAATTTGTTCATTAATATTTCAAAGTATTATTTTTAATGAAATATATGAGGCGTTACGTGCACGACAAAATGACTGTTTTCTGTGGAACGACCCTACATCGCATACAATTTGTTCTGGTACTAGTCGAAATTATTTGAGTCATGCATAAAAGTAGAAAAAATTCAGTTAAAATTGTTATTTTTTGGGGAAAAACTATAGGATGATATAATTTTTAAAAATGTCAATTTTCCCTCCCGCACATTTTAACCTTAAAAAGTATGAATTAAATTGAAATAACATTTAGACTGCTTTAAAATCTTCAAAAATCCTCAAATGTATAATAGCAAATTCAGTGATCGAGTAGAGCTCCTGACGTCACCGACAATGAAACTCATGCCAGTGCATGATAATTTGATAATATTTTTTGGTAATGTTTGAAACGCAAGGAAATGCTTTATTTTGACAAGGCTGAACTGGATCTGATTACTTAACTGTTTTACTGGTAAGAGTGTAATTTTAGGAGAATAAAGAAACAAAAAAGTGGTCAACAATTAACACTATCTGCTGGAGTTTAGGGTTAATCCAATGGAATTAGGGTAAAAATTTCAATCATCAAAAATATTACCAAAGAGACAATTGTTTCAGTCAAATGTAGAAGCAGTTTTCACCCATCATACCTTGACAGGCAATTTTCTAGTCTATAAATATTTATTCAGTAACTTCTGAATAACATAATATTGAATATTTTTAAAGTGCAGTACTTGTTTTGGATAGCTTTTTAAAAATTGTATATAAAAGATTTATTTACGTGTTTATGTCTAAAAGTATCTGAAAGATCAACTCTTGAGTTTTAAAATCAATACATGTCTGCTAATTGTTTTTTAATTGTACCTAAAATATGGCAATGACCTTATAAACATACAGTATAATGTGAATCTTGTTTTCTTACAGATATTTCATGTATTGTGTTGGTAACTACTTTTCATATAATGGATTCCAATTCTTCTAGAGCAAAACATCAGAAAGAAGCACTTCTTGTCGCACAAGATGTATTTCATTATTTATCTTCTAATGTTTTTCCTGAGAATGCGATCAAAAGGCCAAAGGAGAAGTCAAACTATCATCAAAATATAGGCAAAGCATGTTCCTACAGGCTGAAATTTGCTAGAAAATCTTTTAGAGAAATATGTGTCAAGGAGTTTCCTAATCGCATACTGGGATCCAGAGATTTCGTATCTTGGTTTCAAGGAGTTTTATCTAGACACAGTCAAGAATGTAGTTCTCCATTCTCTGCAACAATTGAGTCCCTTAGCTTGATGTTCGAAGCTGTCTGCTACGCCTTTGAAAAAGGTCAAATAAAACTCTATCAGATTCTTCCTATCATGTGGACGAATCACTTTATGCAGAAAGTATACCCAGAATTCTTCAATAAGGGTGGTTGGCACAGTTTCATTAAAAAAGCCTCAGAGACTGTCGAGTCATATGAAACATTCTTTCTCACTAGTGAAGCAGGTGCATTGGAGCTCATAGCAGGTTTTAAAGAGGACCCTACACCTACCCCTACACCCTCTAAGGCGGGTGAAACAACTAGTTCTGGCAAAATGGATGATAAGGCTAGTTCTGGCAAAACAGATGATAAGGCAAAACAGATAACTGTGCCTTTAATGTTACAGCGAGCAGGATTTCCAGAGAAAGTAGATGAATCAAGTAATCTTGCAAAAACTTTGAGAGGGCTTCTTGATTTAAGTGTAGGACAAAATATCATCAACACTTGGATGCAGGAATGTGTTATGGCTGCCACTCCAAAAGAACGACTCCCGGGGAACAGAAAAGTGGATCCGCTTTGTACTTATGATACATCACCTGAAATCAGTCCGCGAGAGTCACCATCACCTATCAGAAAAAATCCTGGGAAAGATGAAAAATCTTGCTATGATCAAAATGTTGGGGACCTCCCACAGAAAGTCAGTGGGCAAAACTCACATGGTAAGAAGAAGACTAAGAAGCGTGGTCAAAGGAAAATGTAGTGATGAGAACAAAGAAGAGCTTAACTTTCTAACCAGCAATCTGTAGGGTCTGTTGGGCTAATTTGAGTATTAAATTGATTCATTTTGAATGTTAAAGTCCTGTAATAATTTGATTTTATCTTTTTTTTTTTTTCATTTTTCTTATTCCAATTTAGCATTTTGACTTTCTGCAAGTTTAAATGCCTATTTTTGTTGTTCTATGAAATGATTATTTTTCATTCTAATTAGTGAAATGAAATATATGCCCAAAGCATCCCATGTTTTTAAACAATTAATTACATGAAAACTAATAAAAATGTTTTGATTCAATGAAAAGTGAGCACATGAACCTAAATTTGGAAAACATAAAGTGAATTGAGAAAACTAAACTTATTTGTTATGAATTTCAATGAAAATGTTACTGACATTTTCAGCATATACTCATGAGCAAAGATGTTTAAAACTGAATTATTGTAGCTTTATGAAGTTAGTAGTTTTCAAATTTATTTAATGAAATGTAACTTATACCCAAATTACCCCCACAGACCCTACTTTGCAGCAAGTTTACCACTTTACCTATACTCATTTTTTTACAGAATTTCGCAAGACGCAGATTGGCTTTCTGCTCTGTGATTTTGAAAATTATTGATGTAATTTTAAAGGGACACTTATTTTAACCAATATATTTTACTTATTTAGAAAAATTTTAACTTTGTAAGAAAGTTTTCTGTATCTTATACTCTGTGTGTTACAAGTTTCTGTTAAATTTAAATACAGTCAATTCGTGATAACTCAAAGTCTCATAACTGGAATATTACTGTAACTTTGTTTTTATCAAGTCCCGATCCCTTTGTCTTTAACTCCATACTAAATATTCACAATATCTCTAAGTTAACTTCCTTTACCTGGAAGTTTTTTCAAAGATGACGATAAATAGTAAGATTTGATTTTGATTTTTTCTCCCAATATTTTTGATTAAACTGCATATTGTGCTTAAAAACTTTTAAGTTCTGTAATTTTCTCTGTTATATGTACATGTTAATTAAAATATTCGAGGATTTTTAATATTAAAATGTAGAAAACCGAAACTAGCGTTAAGTCGAACTTTCGGTAAGTCGAAGTTTTTCGTCAGGTCCCTTTAGATTTGAGGTATCTCAAATTGACTGTAAATGATCCATTTATAAGTAAAACAGTTTATTTTGCTTTGATTGTTTCATTTTAGTTTTTATATGAGTAGCTAAAATGCTAGAATGATTTGTTTTAGAATAATTATACTTGCAAAAGTTGCTGCAAGAATTTATAATCAATTAAAATCATAAATTTAAATATTGAATTTTCAGAAATCAGTTTTGTTGATTTTTAACTTGAAAAGTTAAATTGTTCATTGCAAATGCATGGTCCAGCCAAAAATGAGATTTGCTCATTACCATCAAGTCGGGATTTTTCATGTAACACAATGATTCCAAACCTGCAGTTTGTTGACAGCTAATGAAAATTAATATACATCATTTTTATATTTGTTGTTACTAAATTTATTAAAGACAACTTTTGGATTTGTTTCATTTCTTTTAATGTAATTGTTGTGAAAATGTTTCCTTTCCTATATGGTCCACTCAGGATTAGGAAGACTACCAAGTGATCCTCAGTAGGGCCATTTCAGCGTTATGTGTGTGACTTTTTGTCACCATTTTGTTGCAAATAACAATAAAAACCAATAAGATATTTTTAAAATATTTCTTAGCAGTTACTGGATTAGCAGAAGATATGTAAGGTTTTGGATGGTAGTTTTATTTTTGTAGGACAATTCTAAAATTTGTTATAAAATTTTAAATACAGTGTTACATGTGTGACTCAAAAAATCTGAAAATTAGCTGTAGATCATACTATTTTGTAATTTCCTGTGAAGTTTTAAAAGGTAAATGAACAGTATTTTTTGTGCATGTGCCTAAGTATACTGAGTAAGTATTTCGCAAATATTTTTTTTCTTAAGCTCATACAAAAACAACAAAATATTTTATTATTAGCGTTACATGTGTGACCGTGGTCAACATTTGAAGGAGATTTCCTAATAAAAATCCAGTTTATGTCAGATCTTTGCCAAATTGCACACAGAGGATCGTTGGTGCTCAGGAACTCGCATGAGGATTCTCTCCCCCTGGGCTTTGACCCCCCCCCACATAGGGGGTTTCAATATTCAAGTTTAGTTTACATTGGTTCTTTTCCAAATTTGACACAGAGGTCCGTCCTTTGATGCTCAAGAATACACATAGGGGTACTTTTGCCCCCTTTGGGGGGCCGAAACTCCTTAGGGGTCTTTCTTGAAAATCCGTAAAACAGGATAGTGAGGCCTATCAGTAATACCGATAACATTTTTTTTAATTTAAAAAAAAGCCAAAGACGTCTAAAGTTAAATTTTGAGGCTTAAAATTGCTCTTTTCTACATATTGAGGTGAAATCTTTCCTGTTTTTTTTTTCTTTTATTTAAGACTGATCGTTGAAAATGGGTCACTTGACGCAACTATTATTTTTGAGGTAGACTGTGCAGTGCCAGTCAACGCAGCTGGTAAATACTTGAAAGGATAATTTCACAAACTAAAGAATGAAGATGAAAATAATTTTTATTTGCATACGAATCAAATAGTAAATGTCAAGCTTATAAACTATTACAAACTTCTAACCTATATTTATGGTTTAAAAGATTTGGAATGTTTTAAATTGTCTGTAAAATTTACTCTTTTTCTCAAAAACCAATACTTATCAAAAAATGTAAATGCAATTTAAGGTATTAAGAACATTGTACTTTTGATCTTAAAGTATGCAGATTGCGAACATTTTGTTTAAATTGCTCTTTGGGAATGAAAACAACAATTAATTTATTTTTTTCATTTATTTATTATATTTTATCAATATCATTATTTTTTAACACTCATTGAGTCTTATATTCAGTGCCAGCGTACAATATTTTTAGTTGAATTATGCAAATTACTTTTTTCCCTTACATTCAAATGAAGAGTCAGGGGGGAAAACGCTTTCAGTCCATTTTCCTAAATTTTTCAGGAGAGCGAAAAAAAGTTTTTCTCTCTATATGTTCTAACATACATTCAACTGGTAAACAACAGGACAAAGAGTTGTGTGGCGCGACGGGATAGGTGCATAGCAACGTGACTCATTGGCCTCCCCACTACACAAACTGGACCCTGAGCGATTTTCCACTGCACGCTATGACTGAAAGCGTTTTCCCCCCTCAGTGCCATTAGTTTTTATTAAATTACTGTGAACTGGTAGCATTTTTCTCCCTTTTGCTTTGCGGGGTCAATAGAGACTGAATTGTACTACAATATTCGGTAAAAACCTGAATTTCCAAATTTTTGAACTGAAAGCGTTTTCCCCCCTGACTCTTCAAATGTAAAGACCCAACTCGTAATGAAAACCGTTCAGGATCATTACGTTGTGTGACATATTTCAAAAAGCCTCGTTAAATATTTTCTGCCGAATGTTTGAAGATTTAAGTAGTTGCAGGTATTATGTATCAAGTTAATTTATGATGTGAGCTATATTTCTTCTGGCCCCCTAATTTGACCTTGGAGAAAAACTTTTGTTCTTTTTGCGTTACATGTGTGATCAACAAAAAGTGACCTGCATATTTTGGGGGGTTAAAAACTTATCAAAAGTTGACTCATAATTATAGTAAAGCATTTGTGTTCATGATATTTGAGTGTTTTCAAAAATGATGATTAAGTAAAAAAATGGGCTCTTACATTTATTTCACTAACAATGGGTGATCAATCACCTTCTTGACCTCGCCATTTCTGATTTTCACGATATTGGTGTGAGGGAAACATATGACAAGATAAATAATTCTGTCAATTTTTAGAATTCTACTTTGAAAATTTGACAAAAAACAGCTGTTAAAAAACTGAAAAAGTACGAAAAAAATGAAAAGTTGTGAAATACAAATGACTGTAACTTCTCTCCTAATAGTAGTAGAATAAAAATTCAAAAAGCATTGTAAAACTAAGAAATATAGCTTTCTATTGATATAAGACATCACTATCTCACGACAGGTCTAAGTTTAAAGGTCAATCACTGTGACTTTTGACCTTGAATATCTCAAAACATGCCCCTTAGATTTTTTCAAAAAAATATATTTTTTAGCTCTAACACTATTCTTCCACTACACCAAAACTCAGACTGGGATAGCAATGGCAAGGTACTGAAAAAAAAAAAAAAAAAAAAAATCAGGAATGTTCACACGTTTTACATTGTGAAATTCTATACGTCAGATCAGTCACCTTCTTGACCTTCTCACCATTTCCGATTTTAATGAAATTTCGTGTGAAGGAGCCGTATGACAAGATAAGTAATGCTGCCAATTTTCAGAAATACTTCAAAAATTTTACGAAATACAGGGCTGTTAAAAACTTAAAAAGTGCGAAATAAACGGAAAGTTGTGACATGCAAATGACTGTAACTTCTCTCTCTATCCTAATTATCGTAGAATATAAATTCAAAAACCATTGAAAAGGTAAAGAATAGAGTTTTCAATTAAGATAGAAGTTATAGTCGTTTGCATGTCACAACTTTCCGTTTATTCCGCACTTTTTAAGTTTTCAACAGCCCTGTATTTCGTAAAATTTTTCAAGTAGAGTTCTGAAAATTGCGGGATTACTTATCTTGTCATGTGTGTCCTTCACACAAAAT